>NW_020955474.1:1093667-1165196 GCF_003031625.1 Empidonax traillii
AAAAAAAAAAAAAAAAAAAAAAGAGAGAAAATAGGGTCAAAAAATTCATGCTCCAATAGTCAGGCTACTACTGCCAGAAATTCATTCATTTGGAACCAGACTGCCTCTCTACCCGTTTGTGTACGGGCACCTCCGAAGCATGGAAGAAATCAGCCTGTACTCAGTCTGCTCAGTTCCTCCAGCGGGCTCCCAGATAGCACAGCCAATTTCATGAACACAGCCCTGCATTCACTGTAACAGCTAGCAAAGGTCGCTTTCTTGGCATGCACTAAGTGCTTGGATTGAACCAAGCATTAGGAACAAAGTTTCAGAAACAGGGAGTGCCCTTTTACTCACCATAATGGCTATTCAGCATCAGGATGTAAAGGACTGAGCAGGGAAACAGCACCTTTGATACTAATCACATCTGAAGTATGAAACGTCACCGTTAGCGTGGTGTTTATTATTTTTAGCCTTTTTATATAGATAAGAAGCTAACAGAAAGATACTACTACTGCCATTATCAAACTAATATGTTAAATGCTGTTTGTAAGATCAGCTGAAATAATAGCTTAATAGTGAATTTATACTCACTTAAGATTCAGAATAGTGAGCTTAATATTTAACACATAGATTAATATGGAACAGTTCCACTCAGTTCTAAAGAAGCTGAAGATATTTAGATGATAACATCTGAAATAAAGTGACTCTGATCTGTAATTGCCCCTACCTCATGAAAATTTTAATTGGACTCTCGAGGCCAGGCAGAGCTCAGAACAACCATGAGTTGTGAAAGGGAAAGATCAGAAAATCCACACACAAGGAGCAAGCAGAACTTCCCCACCATCCTTTTCCACACAGAACTGCAAAGAGATACCCACCTTCTTGCAACTCACGGGGAACCAAACAACCTCCTCTACTGCAGTGTGTGGGGAACTCTACTGCAGGAAACTGTGAGTAAATGAATAACCTTGAGTTTTACAATGATACCTTGAAGGATAATACAACTTGCGCTGTGTCTGCAAATGAATTATTACGGTCTATGGGTCAGGCTATTTGTTAGAGACAACAGTTTCACATTTGCACACACAAGTATGCATGAGGGTGCATCAGTACCATTTTAAAGTAAAGCAAAATGAATTGAAATTTCTGTTAAAAAAAATCAGTAACATGCCATTGCCATTCTCAGTGATGTGGTGACATATATCTGAATCTTCCACAGTCTCTTTTCTTGAAAGAGTTCACCCTGTCTTTGCACCTCTTGTTCTCCACCCTCCTACTGGTTATGTTCTAAATAAACTCAGCTGGGAAAGGTTTCCTGTACAGTAAGCATGCTTTAATTTGGTGTTCAGATATATACATCTCCTGTTTGCCACACAGAGAGACCTTGAACAAAACAAAAATTAGAAGGGGAAAAAAAAAAAAAGAACAAGCAGATGTAGGTAGCACAGCCACCATGCTCAGCAACAGCCAAGAACCCCTACACTCAACATTTACAGCTGGGCTTTACAGGTTTTCTGCCTGACTTATTTCCCTGAGTGCTAAAGTACTTTGAAAAATGTGATTCAGTTTCAAAATGCATTAATAAACATGTGTAAGGTGATGCAAGAGAACAGCTGGATAGGCAGAGACACACAGGCATATTCTGAACAGTCAAGTAGCTAACAACTTGATTTTTATGTCCCAATGTACTATCGCTTTCTAATAACATTATTTACATTTTCCCCTTGTTTAGGCTGAAAGCTCTCAAGCACAGGCTTGCAATGAGGCTTATACAAGCCTGAAAACCTGAATCTACCTCAGATCCTCCACCTTCCAGAGAGATGCCTGGCGATTCCATAGTAACTAAAAGCAGATGAAGACAGCACATCACATCTCCCACTTCAGAGCACACAGGTGGAGATTAAAATCCTCTGGCTGTTATAGCATTGCCTAGCCACAGAGGACTCTATCCCTTGCTTTACTTCAAGCCACAGGAGAGTCATCACGTATCAGTCCAGCTATTTCATAAACAAACTTCACACATGCACAACTGCACACCACAAACCTGAGTTCAGAGGATTAGCTAGGTGCTGAAAACCATGTATATGCTTAAGCAGTTAGAAATATACCGGCTCAGCATGTCCAATAGTAAACATTACACCCAAAGATCTATTAATTTTTTAAAGCATTGCATGTAGCACTGAACATTCAGCTATTAGGCATTTTCCACTGCTCTTGCTACAGATAACTGCAGCTGTTACAGGGTGCTATCCAGCTGTTTCTAAGATCAGTTTTGCAAGAAGCATATTTACTTTATTTTTCCAGGGATAAACTAACAGTTGTTGACAGCAGAAGCTGTATTACAACAAACTAGTAATAATGGCACCAGTAATAACAGCAAGACAGGAAAGACTATAGCAATGAACCTAATTCATAATTGTAAAAACTCATCACACATGCCATCACCTCTGAACCTGCAAGGCCTTCATGTTTTCATGGAATAGTGAAGGTTGGAAGAGACCACTGCAGGTCATCTAGTCCAACCTCCCTGCTCAAGCAGGGCCACCTAGAGCACGTTACTCAGAATTGTGTCCAGATGGCTTTCGATTATCTCCAGAGTAGGAGACTCCACAGTTTCTCTGAGGAGCTTGTTCCAGTCCTCAGTCACCCTCACAGTAAACAATTTCTTCCTCATGTTCAGGTGGAAGCTCCTGTGTTCCAGTTTCTGCCCAGTGCCTTTCATTTATTACAAATAGGCATGGTACAATATCAAGCTTTTAAATGCAGTGGAAAGTCTGTGTGACAGTACAAAGAGGAACCTTCTGGAAGCTGGCACCTGATAGATACTGCCAGTAAAAAAAAAAACAAAGATCTCACACCAAAAATTACTGAAGTAGAAGATACAGCAGAAAGGCTAAGATGAAGCTGAGACTGCTGCAGCTGCTGTTGAAAAGGCTTTATAGATTAAAGCTACTGCAAAACAAAAAAATCCCTGAAGGAAGAAACCTGCCAGACTCAGAGGCTAACTCCCTGAACAAGGAAAATTCATCCTTTTATAAATCATCCTGAAATGGTAACTGATTTGCTGGACCTTGCCCGTTTCTTTAACACTCACTGCACACAGCCTTAGCCACAGTCATTAGAGGCCAGTTATGCTTGAGGTTGTCTTGACTGAAAGGAGTCCTGAGGACAGAAAATCAACACAAAAAGCTCCTGTGCAGTGCTGACAACACTGTTCTTACTCTCCCTTTTGACTTATGCTGTACTTCGGCAGCACACACCATGGCATCAGGGTGCTGCAGCTGAGGTGATATTTGTAGCAAGTAACAAAAGGCTCTATCTAGTCAGAAAGTGAGTAAGATACAAGATTAATCACAATTGTCATATTGCCACGGGAAAGAAAAGAAACATGAAGAAAAGGAGAAAAGAATCCTGTGGTTGTAATACTGGCAGAAAACCACACCTTTAAGATGCTGAATGTCAAATCTCTTATGCACTGTTCCCATGTTACTAAATAGACCTGAAATGTTAAGAATATTTTTATTATCTGTATATCCCACTCAATTCTGAATGCCATTTTACATTTACCACGTGGATCTGACTTGACCTAAAATGATTTGTGAAGCATGCTATGGAGTCTAGACGAGATTGAGGCAATCCATGCACATTTTGATTGCTTGAATTTTGCAGGATTACCATTTAACACAGCCAAGAACATATTTTCTGTTGTTCTCATTGCAGTTCCCTGTTTAAAAGCAAGTGAGAGTAGAGTAATAGAGATTTACTTTGATTGGATTAGGGCATTTTTAATTTTTGTTCCTTTAAATTAGAGGCTGCCTGACAGTGCTGGGATGTTCTGACCTAAATAAACGTCTATGATGGGTCTCAAGGACTGGTTTAGATCCCAATCTGAGCCATTCTCATAAAGTATGGTGGTAATTCTGGTTTGTGCTACATAATGCTTTGGAAAACTTTATCCCCCCAAAAAACCTTATTATCTCAGAGGCAGAAAAATACTAGTTCTTTTTCTGTTCCCCCAAAACTACAAAATACAATGAAAAGTATTCAAATAATATACACAACTTGAGCTGAAACATCTGAGATAGCCTAATAACCAGCAATCCATTACACTGTCCACTGTATAGCTTTCAGAAATAGCTTGAAGTGTATTCACTAACTAGTTATGACATTGGCATATTTCACGAAAATTATAATAACAGTTAAAAATTCCAAGACAATTATTTTAGAGCTGGAAAGACTTTAGGGCACGCCACATTCACTTGAATCTGCCAGTCATATTTGCATAGCATAGGTAAGACTTTATTTCTCCAACTACTTTCTCAGTCCTGCTGTCACCGAAACTGTAGAGCAGTATAATACATGTCATGTCTCTACAGCAGCACACTTCCTTTTTTGTCAGGGTTCACCTTTGCCTCCAAAAGTACAGTGCAATATTAACACTTAACTGCACAATATCTTAATTGTGTCTCAAAGTATTTGCGTGCTATAAAAGGTTCCTTATCAATTTCTACGTGTAAACAAACCTTAACTAAAAAAAAATACATCCTTGACAAAGGATAGAGGTTCAAGAAAGGCAGGCATTAACAGCTCACACAAAATGGAAGCAATTCAGAATCTTTGGCCACCACCATTTCCACACAGGTGTAGTAACTCCGGTCAGAAATGAAACACAGCAGTGCACAAAAAGTGAAACACAGCACC
Source organism: Empidonax traillii (assembly GCF_003031625.1). Lineage (NCBI taxonomy): Eukaryota > Metazoa > Chordata > Aves > Passeriformes > Tyrannidae > Empidonax > Empidonax traillii. The sequence goes on from NW_020955474.1 coordinate 1,098,351, forward strand.
CTCAAACTATACCTTAGAGTAGTTGAACAAAGCAGTAGTAATGCTCTGCGCTGAACAGACAGGCACTAGTTAACATTGGGTAAGGACACACAAATTTCAGTAAAAAACAATGTTACTACAAATTAAGAAGGTATTTTATTAATGAAGAACAACAAAAAACCTTTGAAGTAGGCTGAACGAGAGGAACATAAGCATGGTAAGGCTGCAATGCTGAAAAACTTCACTGCTTTCACTTACAGTTATTACCTTCCCCCCACCAAGGCTTTCAACTCTAAGATCTCAAGCTTGAATTGCTGCTTTGATGCCCTGAAGGAAGACATTCAACCTGTAAAATTTTCACAATAGACAGTGGCAACCACTCTACCTTTCACAACAGATAAACCGATTGTGAAAAAAGAAGAAAAAAAAAGGTTGTTTCAGAGAAAAAATAATTGTCAATAAACTCCAGTCAATGAGAAACACCTACGTTTTAGAAAACAGAAGAGATCTATGACTATTTTGTAACTAGAAAACCTTGAAAAAGCTGCTGAATAAGCCAACATTTAATCTTCTGTTAAACAAAGTCTCAATTCACCAAGACACACATGGGCACTTTAATTCTCTTTTCATTCATTTTTTTTTCCTCTTATGGAAAATAACAGATTACTAAGCATACATGCAGACATCGTTAGAGGATTTCTAAGAGGTTAAAAAACACGCCATAAAGCAAGGTAACATCAGTGCTGAGTACTGAAGGAAGGATGCTTTGAGAGGCAGCACATGTTAGCAAACGTCAGTTCCTAGTCCAAGTTCTCCAAATAACAGGGAACCTCCTATATTGTGCTCCCACTAAATGATGGATGAGTAGTTGTACTTTCAGACAGGAGATCCCCAAGTGCTGTAGCAAATGCAGATTTACTGGAAAATGAAGACGACAGCAGAGGAGAGCTTGTTTCCAAACACAGTACCCTGCATGAGCACAGCCCAGGCAAAACACTGCGGACACAGCCACGGATCTAAGCAGCCACCTGCATCTACACCAAGCAAACATCTGCCTGTGATTAGGATGCGATAAGAACAATCATAAATCCTGATTAAGAAAAAACAACACTGCTGGTCACACAGATCGCTGGGCAGTGAGACACCGTGTCAGAGGCAGAACCCACCAGGACAGCAGCCGTGCTGCAGCGCTGCTCCCAACTCCTGCCATTTCCGCCTTTTAAGTCCAGAAAACGCTGGAGGCAGGCTTGGGAGTTTCAGCAGGGACGAGATCCAACTAGAGACAGATGAAGTCACCAAATGAATTTAGTTTTGACCTATCCGGGGTTTTTTGCAGCCGCCCTCCTCCTCTCCGGCATGTATACAATCGGAGGTGAAAGGCTAAAGTAACACGCTGATTTACTCCAAGCATAACGTAATGCCAAATGAGATTTTGTAATACTATACAGCCCTCCTGACAGGGGGTCTGAGCAGCCTCCAAGTGCCTCAGAACCCTGCACAGAGTAAGGCAGTGACTCAGCAGGAGATGGGCACTGAGCATTCATGGGTTTCAGGAGTCTGTGAAGAAGGGAAAACAGGAAGATTCATCAAGAGGAAATGCACTGCCTTTCTCCTAACACATAACTGCCATTTCCTAACATGAGATTGCAGTACACTTAATAAATCCTGGCTCTCCAAGGCAGGCGAAGATTTCCCCTCTCATGGGAAACCTCTTGCACTAGCAAAGCAGGGACTGCAATATACCTTTTCTACTCACAAATGATGCAATGTGATACAGAGAACAAGGACTTTGTCATGCCTCAACTTTTATCTCTTCTGTGTTAAAAACAACTGTAGAGACACAAAGATTTATGCATTGCAACGTTTATTCTAACCTTAATAAACATGTATGTTAGAATACCACGAGTTGTAAGAGACCCAACGAGGATCGCTGAGTTCAACTCCCTGTTACCACATGGAACAAGGCCCTTTGAAAAGGGCCTTCTAAGGCCACCTTCACTTTGAAGGTGCCTGGAGTGACACCAAGTAAGGGACAAGAAACAGGACAACAACCACTCATGCAACCATCCCAGGACTTATGGGCAAAGATTCCAGAGCACAGCCTGCACGACAGAGCTGCTGAGACATCAGCCAGGCAGCCAGCCAGCCCTGCTCAGTCCCCGAATGGCAGGAAGATGATGACACTGATCAGGGGTACAAGACAACATTTATTTTAAGCCACCTTTACCCTGAAGTTGTAAACAAGCATGTGACAACACATGAAGCAACACGCAACCATGCTGGCTGCTTTCACTGGCACATCACTCTAAAACACAGCTGTGTATTTTTGTGATTAGGCTCGAGCATGATCGCCCAGGGTTTCCACTGCTACCGCAGTTCTGCTGACATTCGAGGTGGAAAGGACAAGCACCAGGCTTTCTGCTGGGTATGCAGTAAATTCAGTGGGCAGGTTTCTAGGAATAAGCTCCAGGCGACATCTGGGACCTGAACCAGCTGTAATTCCCCTGCCAGCACTGCCTCTGCAGACCACTGCACCAACACACTATATAGCTTTTTACTAGGCTCTGCATTCAAACCTCTCTTACACTTCTCCCTCAACTACTGGTGAAAGCTAGATCAAAAAAAATATTGATGACAACACTAAGTCTTGGAGTTCTAACATCTCCAATACTGACAACATAGGCCCAAATAAATACCCATCTCTGGCTCATACAAACCATTATTAATATTATCCAGATTTCAAGTGTTAAGACTACCAGCCGCAACACTTAATTTTGGGGTTGGATACCAAAGTAACTTGACCTCCTCCCTTGTTCTCATGAGTTCATACTATAATAGACAAGGAAGCACTCAAATTACTGTGGTGCTCAACATACTACCAGTAAATGACTTGCACTTAAGAATTAATCCTACCAAGTACTATCTAGAACAGGGCTGAACTTCTAAGTGCAATTGCTCAACTGCCAAATTAATTTTGGAGCAACTAAAACTAGAACTCACTAATCCTTCAAGAAGTAAATTGCCCTTTAGGAACATCGCTAGTTCAACCATCTGTGATTTATGTAACGTATTCTTCTTGCTGCGTGCCAGTAACCACAGACTGATTTTACCATTGTTGCGCTACCAACACAATTGCTGAGGCTACCAGCATCAAGTAAAGCTTCCCCAAAACTTATTTTTTCAACCACGTTGGTCTTTGAAGGTCTGTGAAGTAGGCATTTTCTATTAGATTTTAACTTTTAACATCTTCTGCCTACCTAAAGGGGGAAATCCCCAATCCTCTGTTTTCAAAGTAACCTTCCTTAGGTGGTGCCTACTGCTTTGATTGTGATTGTAAAAACAGAATTAGTTACAACAATCTTTATCTACAAGCCCCAGTAAAGCCTTGAACCTTAAGCTAAGAGAAGCATAGATGTACTGTTTAATAGGATTTGGCCTTCTTTCATGGAATATCTTGAGGTCAATTCCTAAAGTGTATTGCTTCCAGCTGGCAAACAGTGACATTACCAAGTTCAACTTCTACAATAAACAAAGGGAGAAAAAAGTTTATTGCTTGAATTGCCTTCAACTACATATAAATGTAGTTAAGAAGGTAATCTGTGCTGCAATGTGAGTATTTAGTTTCTTCAATCCTCTCAGTGTTGCTGCAGGCCATGCAACAAGACAGTTTTGCACCACTCCCTGTAAAAGCACGTCAAACTAAGCAGACATCTGACACAGTTTAAGAACTGTGCTCACAGTTAAAACATTTTTTGCAGATTAAATTTATCAATAAATTCTGCATGAAAAAAGACACAATTCCTTAAAAGTAGAGGGAGCAGTTTATCAGCTATTAACTTCAAAACATAATCTTTACTTGCAATGTACATAATTAATTTTATGACATAGCAAAACTATCCCTTTGCCCTGCTGTGTCTCTACAAACTTTTGGTCATTTCTGGGTACTAAACTGCAGAAGTTGCTCCCAGTGATTTAGAGAATGCAATATGAAGTAATTAATACACTTCTGCAGCAGCAGTATAGCTTTGGCAAGAATTAAGCTAGAAAACAGTTGAAATCAATGATGTCAAAGTGAAACTGAATACACATATTTTTCTTTTCCATTTGAAACCTTTGATGACAAGGATGATTTCACCTTTGTGAAATTTGTTGTCAGATGATATTCCTTTCACTTTTAAAGTATGTGATTTCATTACTTTGTTTTTAAGTCTAGAGCTGTTTATGCCTATTAGGAGTTACAGAATGGGATCATAAAGTGACTCAGGTAGGCAGGGAGCTCCAGACAGATCTTCTCCAACCTCCCATTCACTGTAGAGCCAGCAAGAGAGGGCTGCCGATGATCCCATCGATCTGAGTTTCGAGTCCCTCCAAGGACAGATATTCCACAGCTCCTCTGGGTAATGTTTTCCAGTGTTTGACCGTAATTTCTACTGCTGCAGCTGCTGACTGCCATTGTCTCTCACCCTCTGCCCATGCATCTCAGAGAAGAACTTGGCTCCATCTCCTTTAAATCCATCTTCCCATTAGACAGCTAAAGACTGCAGCGAGCTCTTCGCCTCTCCTGAGCTGTCTCTTCTCCAGGCTGAATAAACACAGCTCACGCACTCCAGCCCCCTGATCGTCCTGGTGTCCCTCCATCACACTCACTTTGGTATGTCACTGTCTTTCTCAAACTGGAAAAGCCAAATTCAGACACGGTATGTGAGATGTGGTCTCAGAAGCACCAGAGGGGAAGAATCACTTCCCCGGAGCTGTTGGCTACATGCCCGCCAATGCAGACCAGCATGGGCTTGGCCTTCTTCCCTGCAAGAGCACACTGCTGACTCATGTTCAACTTTTTCACCAGCACCACCAGATCCATACCGTATAGCACTTCAGGAACAACTGCAGGGGGTGAGGGGGAGGGGCACTGGGGGCAGGGGGATGTTTAACGTGGTAGTGGAAAAAAACACCTCACCATATTAAAAATAGAGCTGCTTGAGAGACAAGGCAGTTCTAGAGCACCCCTGCTGCTGTGGAACTCCTTTCACACTTGTGGACCACAGATTAAAAATGTACATTAAAGAGCCAAACTTCTGCAGGCAGAAATATATAGAATAGCACAGTTTGGGATGGAAGGGTCCTTAAAGATCATCTCGTTACAAACCCCCTCCCATGGGCAGTGACATCTTCCACTAGACTGGGTAGCTCAAATCCCCATCCAACCTCGCTGTGAACACTTCCAGGGATAGGGCATCCACAACTTCTCTGGGCAACCTGTTCCAGTGCCTCACCACTCCCACAGTAAAGAATTTCTTCCTAATATCTAATCTAAACCTACTCTCAGTTTGAAGCAATTGCCCCTTACCATGTCACTTACATGTCCTTGTAAAAAGTCCCTCTCCAGCTTTCTTGTTAGCCCCCTTTAGGTATTGGAAGGCTGCTCTAAGGGCTCCCTGGAGACCTCTCTTCTCTAGGCTGAATATCCCCAGCTCTCTCAGCCTGTCTTCACAGGAGATAAATAAAATGGAAAAAAAAAGAAAACATTCCTTATGCCTCCTTGAATCTGACACTGGTACAACTTGAATGTGTTTACCAAAAACACTGTTTTTAGACCCTGATTCAGAATCTACATCATGTGTAACTTTGAAACATTAATATGGGCAAGGAGTGATATGGACCCCAAACAATAATTCCATAAAATATAACTAACACTATTCTGCATAACAAGGTTTCCAACAAAATGGCTAATTATAAGGGAATTCTGTCCTTTTGGAAAAATGTATCACTTCTATTCAACCAATTGCCACTGCCTCCATGTTCTCAGCACTCCTACACACCATGGTCTTTCTGTACACACAAGCTCCCGCAGGACTTTCATATCACTGTGTTATGTATTCCACTCCCATACAAACAATTAGTCATAGATTCTATAGTTATTTTAACAAGCTATGATTTGTGTAACACTGAATCCATAAGTAAAACAAATGAGTATTCTACTGCAAATATTTTAGTGCTTCCTATTCATGATATTACTGGACTAGCTCCACAGAGATTAACCTTAAGAAGTGAGGCATAACAATCATGTAAAATTTGCCTAAAATGAATTTTCATTCCCCCAAAATTGTTTAATGCATACTGCCAGCAAGCCCTTCCAAGCATCAACACTGCATTCCAGAGTGACAGGCAAGAATTTGCATTCATGTGCATCTCTGAATAATTACAGCTGCTTGGGTAGGAAATCTGTATGGTACTAATTCACTTGAGTTGCTCTTAGAAGGTAAAACTGAAGTCCACAGACCTCTCTAACTAGCTCTCTGGGTTCCAAATTAGCCAAGCAACATAATATTGAAAATTAAACTTCTGAAACAATACAATGCAAAGTGGTCATACGCAAGGCAACAAGATCAACAGCACAACCTGCATGGCATATTTCTCTACAGGCAGAATGATTTGGCACAGTTGCAGGATTTCCTAAGGAAGCTACAACCTTAAGTCTCAACTCACTGATGAATGTTTACACTTCCTGTTTGGATAGCATAGCAAAAAAATAGATTTAAAACAAAAGCACCCTTCACTAAGCAGGAGGTTCTATGGGAAACAAATTATTTCAGAGTAGTTAAGATATTTAATGGCTGTGCTTTCAGTATACAGAGCTCTGTCTACAAAATATTTAATAACTTAGCATACCACTAGAAAACTAGATAAATTTCTGTCAAAATATCATAGGAAATATTTTCATTTTGAATGAAGTCTTTGATAGCATGAAGACAGTAAAATTGTGTTTAAAAAAACAAAACAGACAAGGCTTTTAAAACCCCAACAGTTAAATGTATGCTTAGTAAACTTTTATAGTGGATATTCCACTTCCCCTCCCACCTAATTATAATGAAACAATACGAAGAAAATGCTTAATCGGTGAGTCAGGCAGCAGAATCTGAGCAAGATCCAAACAGCTACGCAGTCACAGCTAATACCATCCGCAGAAGAAACACGGATGTTTTCCATTTACGTTCCCTAGCACTGATGTTGGAAGCGAGCAATCAGTGCTGCTAGCTGGAGGCCAGGATTCAGGGACTGAGGAGGACGCAAGGATGCAAGTATCCAACACTGTCCTGGTGCAGCATGAGTCTTGCTGCCGCTGCCGCCACCACCACACTTATTCCACACTACAGCCTTCGTGCCATCCCACTCAGTGGTTTGCATGATTGAGAACAGATGTAGTGAGACCACTCGTTTTCAATTATCAAACAAAGGCTGAAAGTTTCATCTCCAAAATGAAAAGCTGGCACACGATTTATCTTCTTCCTTACCAAGCCTTTGCTATACTTAGCTTTGGGCATGAGGAAGGAGAAGAGACTGTCAAATTAAACTAACCTCCCCACTAAAACACAAAACCTCTGAAGATATTTTTGAAGAGTCACTCATTCAAGTGCCAAGGCTTGAAAAGCAGACCCACCACACTTTTTTTTTTCTCTTACTGTCTCCCAAAACAAGTTTTATATCTCAAGGTTAGGCCAGGTATGCCCATTGGAAGAACATTCCTGTGGTCCAGCCTGATTGTCATGAGGCTGCTGCATCTCCCTTGAACTAGCCAAAGAAACACCTTTAATCAGGATCTCTTGCCCCACCTCCAAATCACCTTTCTTTCACAATGCAGCATATTTTTCGGTGCCTGTTTTCCAGGAACACTGGATTGAAGACACTAGGCAGAAGCCAAAATGTCTGTTTCTAAAAGTGACAGCATCAGGTTCAGTTCTCACATATCTGAAACTTGCTCCTTTTTTTGTTAAGATGCCAGAAACACATTGCTGTTGCTATGCAGCTCAACAAGGTAGTTTAAAAAAACCACATCACACACCAAAAACCAGAATGCAGCCTCCCACCTACAGGATGTTTCCGAAACCCGTGGAGGATGGGTGCAAATTAGGTGTTCTCAGACCTTTTTGGTGACAGTGCTTGGGTGCATCTGAGAAGATAGTGCTGTCTAAAAGTCACCTCCATTTCCTTACACAAACTGGGCTGTCTGTGGTGTGTTGTTTACTTCCCCCGTTCGACATCCCATAAAGTTATCTCCCTCTTAGTCCCTGATTTAAATAAATGCCCCCAACATACAAAACACTGTGAAGATATTTCCTTCAAGGAAGATCAAATCCACGTCAAGAGAGGTAGCCCAATAATGTAGGCAGGGATTATCTGGGTTTCAAACTACTGATGCAGTATTGAGCAGAGTCATCCTCATAACCCTCAGAGACATTTATATACACTCACATGTGACTCCCAGTTATCTTCAGACAGTTTCACCCTGCACCTTTTGAGAGCTGGACCCAGCAGAAGATACTCATGAAAAGAGCTCTCTCTAGGCAGAGTACTCCCTAATCAGAAAACAAGATTAAAGAAGAGCAGCAGCGGCAGTGATAGGAAGACAGCTTTATGAAAGTGAAAGAAGAGAAAATAGAGGGTACCTAAGCTCAGTGGAACCAAGGAAAGATTTCTGCATGGTCCCTTTTAATGCTGGTTAGTAGCTGCTGGTTCTAAGTCATCAGGATGGTCTTCCGCCCAATAACTAGTAACTATCGTGTTGCGATCCAGGTGCTTGACAGACAAGGGAGTTATCACAAAAATACCACTTTTAGAAAAGCTCAAGCCAAATTTATGGGGTGTGATTTATGCTGGTTTGTTGCTGGGGTTTTTTTTAAACGTTTGTTATAGACTTTCTCCTTTCAGTGAAATCTAGTGCAAAATTCTCATAATCTGCAACACAGCTGTTAGGCCAAGAGCAAATGCCTCTGAAAATAATGATTCATTTACTAATATATTTAGTAGCATTTGCTTTGACCAGCATTTACAGTTTCAGAAGTTACACATATCTGTACTATGAAGCAAGAAGACAGCTCCTTGCTTTTACTGTATTGTCTTCCTAGTTCTCAGCAAGTTTGTGCATTATTTTATTAATTTTATCAACACAAATAGTCTTTTTTACTTCAGTGGAACTACCTGCCCACCATATTCAATGGAACCTAATTTTAGAGTAAGAAACTCCTTCTGCCCACAGCAAGGCAAAGCTGTAGGTCTCCCTTTGAACTCTGAGTAAAGCCACACGCGTGTGGAAGGCACAGAGCCACCAGAGACAAGGGCAGGTTCTGCAGAGGGAAGGATGCTCTCTGCCGCCCAGGGCCAGCCTGCATCCGGCAATTCACTGGGAGCTGGGAAGGCAAAGACCAAAACAGATTTTGCTATAACGTAAATCTCCACTTTCAGCATGGAAGTTATCAGCTCATACTGCCGTAAAAGGCAGCCAGATATGCCCTGTAACACCCCACAGTTTATTTCAGCAGTGGGTGAGGAAATCGCCACTTCTGTCCTGCTTTCATTATTATGCAGAGCACCACTGCTCACTGGCAGCTCACACAATGATTTCTAGAAGACAACGTTTCGGAAAACCAGATATTTAAAACATAACTTTAGAGAGCTATATGCTCATAGATAAAAAGTACAAAAAAAAAAATACTATTTCCTTTTAGCTTAGTGATTTGAAGAAAAATAACCAGGAAGTTGGTCCCCCCTTCCCCCACTTCATGCAAGTTCTGGGTATAAAACTAAATATAGCCAGGGAATGAAGGACCAGAAAACCGTTCTTCTAGCAATACACACAGATAAACCAGAAGTTAAGCATAGTCTCCCACAAATGAGAGTACAACAGTTTGTCCCTTTAGAACTAGGGTGGTTTAGGCTAGGTGTATCATTCAAACCTGGAAGTATTCAAACTTTATGTACAGTTAGCTTTTAAAAATATGATGAGCTGATCAACCCCACAAAACGTCCAGATTCCAGCAATAAAAGCACTGCAAACATACCCTATTTTAAAAAAATAATTCTCCACACAGCTTTTGATTTGGTTTCTCATTAAATTTTTTCAGCCTTCTTTGAACACAGAAGCAAAACTATAATTAAATGTAATGCCGTTCTCAGAAATTACCCCAAATCTATTTCGGGCCAACAAAAAGATACCTCAGTACCAAAAAAATTTTAAACTCAGTCTCCTGATCTAGAGGACATGAAACAGCATTTTAGTAGAGCAATACAGATTGATTACAGTTATTAACTCTAAAAGGTAACATCACCCTGTGACTAAATTTTATACCTAAGTGCCTGGTTTCCATTTACCACCTAAGTAAAGCTGGATGAGAAACTTAACACCTTGGGCCCGTATGTCCCAGTCTGCAAAATATAGTATGTCCTTTGGAAGACTCGGAAAAACTATTTGTGGCTTTGCATATGGAGCACATGGTTAGGACTCAGGTATAGGTTCAATTCCCTGCTGCATCCTCAACTCAGTGGATAACTTAGGGCATCTCCTTCCATGTCAGCCTTCTAGTCTTTAAAAAGTTATAAACTGCAGCTGTTTTTAAATCAGCTTCAGGAGCTGGATATCAAATCTTTGGTAAGACCTGGTATTAGAAATAGCAAAGCTTTTTTTTAAGTCTGAGTATATCCAACCTGATAAACACAAATTTTCTGATCAATAAAGACTACTTTTGTTTTGAAGTATCCATGAAACAGAACACTTTGGAAGCTGTAAAATGAGAAAGCATTTCTGATATTACAGGAGAGAAGGACTGAAAAGCAAATACTGAACCTTTATACACATGGGAGATGCAGGCTGACTTAAGAGCAAAGCTGCAGTATGCACAAGTGTTTTACAAGCAAGGTATGCACTTCTAGCTTTGCACAACTAACTGTTGATCTGATGTCAAGCTCTACAGTGTGTTTAGTGACATATTTATTTCATATTCCTAGATGCAGATGGAACAAGCCAGCCCAACAGAGAGAGGCATAACAACTCAGTGTGTCATATGGTGAGGTCGTACAAGCTGCTCCATAAGGCTGCTTTGGAGTCAGCAATGGCACTGACAGTCCAGCGTGGTTGTAGGCACTATACTGATGGTATTCATCTGTTATTCTTACTGAGCTCCTGCTGCAGCTCAAACTGAACAAGCACCAAACTCGCCTAACTAGTAAAGGTTTCCATGAAAGTCAAAAGCCATTTTTTTTCAGTACCAAGGAGAAGTTTCACAGCAGGTTTCACATATTTTCTTTAACGTTTCCCTTCTATTATGCTTGCCATTTACTCCTTAAAGTACTTAAAGCTAGAAATGAGAGCAAGTTAAGTATCATTCTGTCCCTTGGAGAAAGTGAGAAATTAACAGGTATGGATGCCATGACTGTGCAGATCAGGGTAAATTCCCACGAGGAAAAAAAGAACCTAAATAGAATTCCCCAGTGAAAATTTTTATTTGTGCATTAAAGGTTTATTTCTGAAAAATACTAGATTGCTTACTTACTGCCCAAAAATAACACGCAACATTAGCATTAATAGTTCTGTATTCCTTTATATTGCACTAGAGAGGAATAAAAATGGATCCAAATCCCTAGAAGACTAAGAAGTACTAATCTAGATTAAAGGCTATTCAGATGCAGAGTAACTTAACAATTTCTGGAAAACTGGGCAATCGATACAGTTATTTCTGTCATCAGGTGCTTAACACAGCAGCCTTACAAAATGTTTTTTCTCGACATAGTTTAATGTCTAATATGATAGGCGGAAGAACAAGAAAACTGACTTGTTGATGGCTGCAGAAAAACTCATACAAACCTACTGCAAAAGAAAAATGGAGACCCCCATTTAACAGAGGTTTTCCAAAGAACCCTTCTGAAGAAGTGAGACAGCAATCAGTAGCACCTATGACATGTCAGAATAACAAAACATAGACACATGGTATTTCATTCAAATCTATTTCATATTTCTGCTTAGGTGCACGATGGAAGTACATCTTTCTTCTAGAATGGAATCTTGTACTACTCAGCTGAAATTTACATGTAGGAAGTGAGAGCTTCAGGCTTTCTGCAAGTAGAAATCATGGCTAGGCTTCACCAACGAAGATTTGAGAAGGGCTCTACCCCATGCTTGCTACAAAGTAGAAATAGGTCCGTACAAAAGCAAATTTGCTATTTCGTGCCAAATGTGTGAGTTGGGGCTCCACTGCACAAAGCATCAGCAGATTCAGAGTGAGATGGACTAAATTTTGGGCAGTTCAAACAAACCACACACTGGGATCTCCAACACACTTCGAGATCACCCATCAGCGTGTGATCAACACTGAGATTCGTTATTAAGGTTGTTAATGGTCAGCTATACCGGTAGCGGCTCCGTTACTCCTCAGCATAAAAAAAAAAAAAATACTGTGATTTTCTTCAGATAAACAAGCCATGTCATCCACGTTTGTTTTCATCTAATCGAGCATACAACTCGCCACTTTAGTCAGATATTTGAGAGCAGCATCATTTCCTGCTGCTCGAAAATCAGCTTTAAGGGGCGTGTTCTCTGCAGAGGCACTGCTTGCTGTCACCCAGGCAGCATTTAAAATAACTGTATATTGACATAAGGGGAGCTACCGGCTGTATTATCACCCCTTGAGTCGGCAACAAGGAGCACATCAAACCGGTTGCGTTCCGGGCTGCGCCACGACCCCTTATCAAACAATGCAAACAATTTTAATGAGCTTATCTGCCGGAACATATTGTCAGAGATGTTAATGCAAAAGCGCTGCCAGCAACGCATGCCAAACGATTCACCAAAAAAATGCCTACAACTGCGACAAAAGACATGTGTCCCCCCAAAAACGAGGAACGATAAATAAACACAAAATGGGGGCTGGCGGGGAGCGGGGGGGCGGGGATGGAGCCGCCCTCCCCCGCGCAGGCACCGGGAGGGCTGTCACCGCCGCCCCGGTGAGCGGGGGAAGGCTGTCACCCCCACAGCGGCGTGCGGGGGGCAGAGCCCGGTGCCGGTGCGGGTCCCCAGGCTGGGCAGGGGCTGCCCGCGCCCCGCCATCCGCGGCCGCCGCCTCCCGCACGGCGCCGCCTCCCTCCGAGATCCGCAGCGAGGTGCTGCGGCTCTTTTCCAGGGGGAGCTGGCTGCCTGCGCGGAGTGCGTTCTTTCCTTCCTTTTTATTTTACCCCCTCCTTATCTCTCCTCTCCCCCCCCTTTTTTTTTTTTTTCCTTCATTATCATTTTTAACTGCCTTTCTTCCGCCCGGGCGCGGCGAGCTCCCGCAGACATCCCGCCTCTGCACCGAACGCTCTCCAGCCGGACAATGCGGGGCCGGGGCGAGAGGAGGGGGCTGCAGCCCGCCCTCCTTATGCAACCGCCCCCCCGCGCCGCCGCAGCCCCTCCGCCGTACCTGTAGGAGCGCTCCCCCCGCACCGTGTGCTTCCTGAAGGGGATGATGGTCCCGTTATCCTGAATGATGTCGTTGTTGTTCTCGCCATTTGGGGACAGGGCTTGGGTCGGTCCGGGCATTGGCGCTCCCGCCGCTCCGCAGAGCCCCGCGCTGCTGCCGCTGCTGCTGCTGCTGGTGTGCGGAAGGTGGCGGCAGCCGCGACTCGCCCGCCGCCCGCCCGGCCCGCTCCGCCCGCCTCAGCCCCGCCCCGCCCGCGTCAGGCTCGCCGCCGCCGCCGCCGCCGCCACACGTGACCGCCCCTCGCCATGGCAACCGGCCGGCGCCGCGCTGCGCCCGGGGACGGCGGCGGGCAGCGAAGGGAGGGAAGGGGCGCCCGCCCCGCCCCGCGCCCCCACACAAAGAGCCGCTCGCCCCGGGCGTGCGGAGGGCTCCGCCGTCCCTCGCCGGGGAACAGCCCGAGCTGTTCGGCAGCTCCTCCTCGGGGCAGGCACAGACAAAGCGCCCGGGGCACCCCCCCCCCCCCTCCCACGCATTCCCCGTGCCCGCACGGCGATCCCGCCGCCTCCGCACGTGTCCCTGCGCCCGTGGGCGGCACGGAAACACGGCCTCTTCCCTGCGGGGACCGCGCCGTCCCCCTGCCCAGTGCCACCCGGGACAAGGGCAGCCGCGGTTTCGCCCTGGTTCTAAGAGACCAGCCGAGACCTCAGATCCCGACCCTTCTTCATCACCCTCCTTCCCCCAGTACCTCCGCATCATCCGTCTTTTCGCCACACCAAGGAGCTATTTGGGGCTCAAGCTCCTCCTTTTGAAGGAGCCCCCACACCGGGCTGCTCGGTTACACGCCGCCCAGCCGCAGCAGGGAACACCGCCCAGCTTTCCCTAGTATCTTCCCTCGGTGCTGGTGTGCCCGGGGTTACGGACATCCCCGCTGCGCAAAGCTCGCCTACCCGGGCCGCGGCTTAAAGAATCATAGAGTGGGGTTTGTGTTTCATATGGTAAACGCTTTCTTAACGAAAGAGTACATAAATACTAAGTGACATGAGAATACAAGGATGTCAAAAGTCATGGACTCCTAATAATAAAAAAGCCTAAGGAGGTTCTAAGTTAATCTATGCTATTTTCTGCCTAGTTCCTGTGTCTGCTACTGTGTCTGGATTTCCACCCCAAGCACCAGGATGTCCGAGTTACCGAGCTCTGTATCCCTGCTTACAACTTCAATAGAGAACACAGTACACCACCTGTCAAGCTGCTCTGCACATTTCCAGCATCCTCCTGCTCTCCGGCTTACACAGAAAAAACATTTCATGGCACATCCCTCTAAATCTAGCTTGGATCAGAAACAAGAAGGGAAAAAAGATGCCAAGGCAGTAGCACTGAACTTCTGGCACTGCTAGCACCACCATTCACACAACCCTCATTTCTTCCTCCCCTTCATCTAAAACGGTTTTTTATCCACCTCGCTCCATTTCCCTCTGCATAGCTCTATAATTTCTGAGTATCTCTCCTTGCCTTAATAGCAATGCCCTTCAAAGTTTGACATTAACCACAGAGCAGTGCTGGTCACACTCAGGAACAGATCTGAACTTCACTGTGGCCAAACCTACCCTCACATCCCTATAGTGGATCAAAACTCACACATTTACCACATTAGAAAAACAAATTACCGAACTGTTTATGAATTGTTTTCTCTAAACAAAAACCAACAAGAGTGACTATGGGCACAGTCTCTTAACAGCTTTGTATGACCTCAAGGCTGTTTGAGGCAAAATATTTGCGCCAATCTATCAACATCTTAAAAAATACATGGTCCCAAATCCAACTCTTTTTTTAAAATGAGTTTTAAGGTGGCAGGTCAAACAAAAAGAGCAATGTGAGTATTTTTAATATGTTCTCAGAGACACATGATGATATTTTAACTCATTATTAATTCTGAAGTATGAGTTTGATTATGTTTATACTTCAGATTTTTTTCCTGCAAAAAGAAGAGGATTTAATGACATTTTAACTATCCTTTAACCTTTCAGATTGATACGACACTTTACTGAAAACTTAGTTTACATGCTAATGTTCACAATATAGACTCTGCATTCACAGAGAGTTTGTAAGGTAAATACAATCAATAACTGAACACCAACTGCACAGTACTTGGACTGTTGAGAAACTAGTTAGATTTAAATCAGGTGTATACATTAGCACACACACAGAGCAATCTCTAACAAAATTGAAGTTAGCCTGCCAATTTGTCACTTGTCCTCTGAACACCAAGACAGGAGGTCTTATTTATTCTTTCTGCCAGGTTTTCAAATATACTCAGATTTCTCTTTCAGTAAGCAATCTATGAACATTGGCAGTTGGCACACTTTATTGAAAAGCGTTCCATTCATCTGGCAACTGGAGGAAACTACCTTTGAGTCTTTTTCTGAAGAAGCAACAAAATACATTCTGCTATAAAGGCCAGTGTCTTAGTAACACCCAAGAACATGGAGAAGCCAGAAATGCTACATGGTGATGGAATATAAAAATATTCTATGGCAGGTCTTTATCTACCAGACATAACCCTACCTGCTCTGCTAGGCAGCAAGGAGTAAAACACTCTGCAACCCTAACTTGTGAAAATATTATCAGTGGCAAAGAACAGAAGCTTCTTCATGGAAGTCTCTCCAGAACTGTTTAAAACATGTACCGACAAAGCTATGGAAGAGAAGTGCAGGTGAGAAGAGCATGGCAACCTCACTTCAGACCCCTTCTTGCCTCTGCATTAGGATTCAAGGTTGGAAAACGCACACTGCCTAAACACCTTTGTAGAGGCTAAGCCAGGCCTCAACCAAAGCAGTTTGGTGCTGGTTTTCAGAAAGCACACGCTGCTTTGGTTGATCTAGCACAGCCTCAGGGGCACAGGGCGCAATATGGATTCCATATGCATGGCACTCCCTCTACTTACATCTCTCTTTCTGGGCACTCTGTGGCCCACAAGTACCACTTTTATCTTTTCGTGCTGGAAGCCACCAGCATTTTCTTTCCACTTTCGTTATTCTAAACTAAGAGGTCCTGCAAGAAATAGGAAATCTGTTGCTGTAATTAGGTGTCTGTGCATCTGTGCTGCCTTCATAGATTTTTACATGTAGTAGGCATACAAACAGAGAAGCAATCTGAAGAATAAAAGGTCAGCATGGTGTTGATAAAAAAGCCCCACCTATGGTATGTTGAAAGTATCAAAATCTAGTACTCACAAGTGATATGCGCACTAAGCAAAGAGCCAGGAAAGCAATTAATGCCAAAGGGTGGAAATACACAAACTGACGTAATAGATCTTCAGCACTGAGAACCACAGCAGCAATGGCTGGAAGGGACCTATGGAGGTCATCCATTCCAATCTCCCACTCATAGCAGGATCATCATCCACATAAGATCAGGTGATGTTTTGTGACATGATCAATCTATCAAAACCTCAAAAATCTCCAAGGATGGAGATATTGCATCCTCTCAGGGCCACCTGCTCCCATGCCACATTAGCCACACAGCAAGTCCCAGGTGTGCTGCTGATGCAAAATGCACCACTCTACCTCAGCACTTGCATTCCAGTACTCCAATTTTTGCTGGGGTGAACAACGCAGAGCAAACACTAGCAAGTACTAAAGCAGGCCTAGTCATCATTCTCCAAAATCTGGTTGCTCCTTACTCCTCAGAGCTTTTGTTTTCAGTTCTCTCCTTAGTTGCTCTAAACTTCAGTTACTGCAGTAGAAAGGCCATGCAGTGTAATTTAGAATGCCCAAGAGTGAAATCCTTTAAAAGCCCAAAATACAGCATTAGAAAGACCTCAGACATGCTCAAGCCAGAATTTTATATTAAGCTGATAGGAAGCAATCAGTGTACACCTCAATGGTGATGGCCATGCTAGAGACTTCTGCTGCTATATTTGTGAGAAGATTAAAAACCCCACAGTTTTCCACAGTTTTAGGGAGTATTGTGTGTTACATAGCCAAACTATAAATGCAACTAATGATTGCAGAAATTCCCCACTGCTTGGATAACTATGGGGTGGTGGAAGCAATAGGGAAATAGATTAAGGAAAAAACACATCTAACCCTAGGGTGGCAAGGAGCATCTCTCATCTCTGACGTCTCAGTTCATGTTAAAGCTCGTGATTTTCCTTGTGCTGTTCTCAGATTACAGCCCAGCTACAGTGTTAAACTGTAGCAAACACCACATAACTATAATTACTTTCGGCCATCTACATCACTTTTCTGAAGAGTTTCATGAACACTCCTGTCATAAGCACAGTTTTTCCACTAGGAAAAAAATAAAAAGAAAACCAGATTTCAGAAAACTGAAGATAACAACAACATTTGGAAAGCAGTAGTCCTCAGCAATGTAGTATGCTTTTCTAATTTAATTATTCTCATAGTCTTCCTTTATCAGGACTAAGATTAACAGAATTCTGCAAAGCCACAGATTTACACACTGTAGAGTAAAATCAGTTATTTCTAGCACTCAGATGTGTGCGTTTATTAGAAACCCATGCAGAAACAGCCTCTCCCTCCTGTTGGCCAACAGTGTTTAGATTTGAAAATAACTGAATAAGGCAAATCAGGAAGAAAGTTTTGGAAGAGCTAAAAGAAGTTACTCTGTTAAGTCTTGGGCACATCTTGGTTCAAGAAAGTTCCAAATAATTATGGTACATAGACATAATTTATTGCCAGCATGAGCAGATTCAGTAAAATGTGTATAACCGTGAGTATACTTAATTGGGCTGCATCAGAATCAGCCTAATTTCTTAAGTTGCATCTAGTAGATTAAGAACAGCAGACTAAGGAGATCTAGATTTGCATGTTATCTGTGGGAAGTACAAATGAGATATCTGCAACTGAATGTCTAATACAGAGCACTGGCTTGCACTAGCCTAAATTAGTGGTAACATATTGCACAGAAACATCTAAAAAGGAATCAGCAACAGCAGTGTTACTAACACAGTGAACATATATCAGACACGATATGGTGCATGATAAATTTCAAGCTGAGCTGGGTTACACAGAACTCACTGACACACTGTCAACAGCACTGATCAGCCCAAAGGAAAACTCCCACTGTGGTGTAAAATCACTGCAAGCAAAAATTCGAAACTGTAAGTTTATAGAGTTTTCTTTGTTTACACAGCGCTGAAGGAGTTCTCCCACCTTCATCCCGTTACCTCATTCTTTGCCTTAAATTTCAGGGCGCGTTGCATTTAAACTCTCCATACCAAACAGCAAATGATAATTTTGTCAGGACAAAGAAACACCGCATGAGTTGTATTAAAACAGCTACTTATCACTCCAGACATCCTGTAGACAAAGAATGAGCTTCCCACCCTTGGGGATTCTAGTGTTGCCACTTTAAGCAAAGTCTTGATTATTTGCCTTCCCTGGAGAGAGACAGATAAAGAGAAGAAAAAAAAAAAAAGAAAGGGCTGTCCCAATTACACAATGTGCATGGACCATATCCCTATGAGGTAATTCAAGTCTATTTTTAAATATACAGACATATTTATATTTCAGAGGTCACATTTAACATTTTAAGAAGTGTTCTGTGCCTGTGAGGAAGAGGAAAACAAATCTTAGAGTCTTTGTCAGCTAAGTATTCTTGAAAATTTAGTCTTATAAGCTGCAAATCCGATCTGACCATTAGTGTATGAATTGATCGCTAAAGAGAGACATCTTGAAGAGCCAGATTGGGTATTTTCCTTTAAAAAGCCCACAGTTACCTTTAATAGTTACTGTAGAAATTAAACAGAAATCAGAGGATTAATTCAAGAGTCGCTGTCTACAAAACAAGGATTTTTATGTTCACAGGACCAGGATTTCAGAAACCCTCGAATAACAGGTATTTTATGACTAGTTTTATACTTTTAATATTAATTCTTAGAATAAAGTTAATAAATAGGTTTAGTGAACACTTCTTAAATCCAATTAGCTGCTTTAAAGAATAAACTTTCAAAACTCCTATTTAGAAAGAAGCACTCTTGGTACACATCAAAGGACTCCTTATTTAGAATATCAGAAGTTCACACCGAATAGCCAAAATACTTTTATCCAGCATTTTCTACATAACAAAAAGCTCCAGCGAGAGCAGGAAATACTTCAGTGAGGGATGGTTCCAAAGTGAAAAAGTTTTTTGTACCATTAACTCCAGACCAACCCAAAATCTGGAATTCTTTAGTGTCCCTTATATTTGTGTTCAGTGAAATCCACTGGGCTATAGCAGAGTTTCAGACACACCTCAGGGAGCTCCTCTCATCCAAAAATCGAGGTTGTGATCAATAAATGCTTGGAATAAGGACTCCTATGTCTCACTCTGCTTTTAATACTGATTGAAAGTAATTGAGACAGGACACCGACTCATTGCTCATTCACGTGCATTTACATGGAATTCTTTGGCAGGAGCTGTTCTAGATGTATCATCGCTGCTTCCATTTGCACTGAGGAGTTAATTAGTTTTCTAGGCTTGTTTTGTCAGAGTTCAGGTGTAAAGATTACGGAAAGCCAAAATAAAAACATTGAAGATATTCAGGTAATCTGGATTCCTGGACTTTTTCAGCGAATGACAAAATCTTAATTAAATGAAAATAAGATTAGTGTTCTAGAAAAGAGGAATTTAGGATTTCCATGTTTTCATACACTAAAGTTTTTGACTCTTACCATTGGGTAAAGTCAGAGCTTCAGATATTCGTATCTTCAACAAAGCAAATTATAAATGTAAAAGCTTGGAAGGATTTGGAAATGTGAGAGAGTAAGTCTAGCATTTCTTTCTTTATTTTCAGCTGTTGAGGAATCTTTGGCTTTCCTGGGACTAAGGAGGGTGACAAAAAAGACAGAAAGGTGACAAAATCAGGTGGGAGTAGACAGTCTACTCCTTCTGATGTTCCTTCTCTCTGTTCTACGTGGAAAATATCAGAAATACACTTTGAAAGCTTTTCAGTCTATTGATATATTTCTTAAAAGCAGCACTGGGGCACAGAGGAGGACAAAGGAGCAGCTTTGCCATACTTTGTGAAGGGCAGAAGTATCTAACATGAAAAACTGGTATGGCCATATCCCATACTAAAGTGATACCTTTATTGGTAGACAGTGACTTTCAACATGTTACATTACTCTGCTGAAGGCTGGCATTATTATTACACACTAAGAACTCAAGAATTGTTACTAATGGCTCTTGGGATCAATGATTCTCTGTTCCTATTATACAACAGGTATTGTGAAGCTGATAGCCATTTTATTTGCACATTATCCAAGTAAGTTAATGTTCTACATGAGTATCTGATACCTGTATATAGCCCAAGGAGGAATTTAAATGTTTGGGAAAAAAAATGCTTTGGAACGATTACTGGCTAAGGTCCATCCAACATAGTGTCACACCTTGTCTAATGTCAGCATTACAGATACCAAACACATGAAGCTTGCACAGGGTTTATAACCCATAACAAGGAACGTTACACTTACTAACACCAACCTGTCTGATCTGTCCAAGATGCTCACCAATGCTAAAGAGGAAAGGAGAAGGCTGGCACAAGAAAGTTATGATTCCAGCAGATGGTCAATTAAATTTTTGGATACCTATTACTGGATCAAGAATGTTTCAACCAGCTGACAGAAAGGACTGGATCATTACAAACCAGGATTTGAAGGGGTTACTTAGTCCCAGGAAACTGTTAATTAGCTGTCTGTCCTCCCACATCCAGCAAAAAAAGCCAACATAAACAGTATTACATGCTCTAGCTAATGTGAAAGAAATACAGAGTGCATTCATGCTTGACTGGGATCAAAATCACACTGCCAAGTCATTCAGTAGTGTGTATTTCTGTGATTGCAAACCCCAGCCCAAAAACCTTGCCTTGCTGCAAAATACTCTGCACAGTTTCCTCAGGACCTTACAGGGTGCTACAAATTATCTTTTCTCGGAGCCAACGTGTCTCGTGCGCCCATCAAACTAGTGAATGCCAAGAAGTTAACACAGAAAGTGGTGTGCTTTTTTGTTTGTATGCCACCTTCCCCTCTCTTGATAACTGCATTTTTCTGGGACATTCATAGCATTTTACAGAAACTAATTTCTATCAGCTTTCCTCATTTTACAAGCACAGAAACAGGCCCTGCTGTTATGACCAGCTTCCTCAGAACACTAACTGTCACAAGGCTGTCCAAGCTTCATTCTCAGCACCACTGTGGTGAGTTCTCATCCTTTCTTCCATGGGTTGCTTTCTGATTCTTGCAGTACTTCCAGCTCTGCAGCTAAGCAAATCCAATCCTTTTTCACCGTTGCTACAACTAAATGAATGCCTACACCTTTTTATCTCAGGATTTCTTCCACAGCTGAGGTTTTGCCATTGTTCTTTCTCCTATTCTTTCCCACTCTTCCTTTGTCAGGCATAACCCTTTGTGGGCTTGGGCAATTTCCACCTTCCTTCCTCAGCCACCTGCAGAGAACTTGGGTCAAATTGGTTTCCTTCCCTCAGCCAAGTCCCTGGCACATTTACTGTCCAGCTAACATACTGTCATTAGCTAATTACGCCTCATTTCATCCCGGCAGAGAGGAATGGGCCGCAGTACTTGCCTGCTGAGGTGCATGCACATTCACACGCAGCCATCCCAAGAAGTAACACCTGTATTTAAGGGCTGCATAGCAACCAGAATTCACACACCTCATGTGACACATTGCTGCCATTAACACACTAAAGAGCTGAAACCCCTGAGGCACCTCAGCACCTCTGAAAAATCAGGCTGTGAGGATTTGCTTGTGATCACCAGCTCACAGAGAAACCAGGAAATGCTTCCTCTTTGGGCTACAGCAAATGTACGTATTACGCACAAGATTTTTAAACAGAAATTTGTCTTAGCATTCAAATAGACTTGCTTTTAGATTCTTCAGGCTCCTTCCAGGCCAAATACAAGCATCTGAGGTGGCCTGCATTTTACTTTCTGCGAATTTCTAATGCACGTGCTTTTTCACTTGCTGTTAAGGATTTAGACCTGTAACACACTTATAAGTAATACTTTCTATTCGTAAATACTAGAGCATTTGGGAGCAAGAAACAGTTCTGTGAGTATAATTTAGTTGTTACTTAACACAGTACTCTTACTAATCTGAAAGTTTTGGGTTCTTCGCTTGGAAAACAGACTTTTTTCCATTGGCACATCAATGTTCGCTATCATCTTAGTGTTTATCCTAAGCTTTACGAAGAGGAAAAACAATTTTCACAGACAGCTTTAACCATGTTACACTTATATTAGTAGTCTGAATTAAAAAAAGAGAATACTTGCAAACTGTGCCAAGAAACTTATCTCGCTGACAGGCATTCCCAAGAGGACTTTTGGAGCTTGACCTATTAGACCAAGTTTCCATTAATACTTTGAGCACTTTATTAACCTAGTGCTGGAGTGCTTTATTTAGATACTAAGACCCTACAGAAGGCTTACATAGCCCTGTCTGAAAGCCTGAAATTTCAAATTAGCCAGAAAACGTCCTTGCCTCATTGTTAAGAGTTAAAGGTAGCTGGGTGAAAGTTACTCCTGGTCTGCTTTAGTGGAAAGTGCATCTGTTAAGAGCAACACATAGAAATAGTGGGGGCTTGGGTAGGAAATATAAAGAAGCAAGAAAACTTTCAACCAGTGTGCAACTGTAAATTTTCCTTAGGAAGTCAAATTAACAACTTTTTTTTTAAAAATCACACCTAGAAACTAAATTAATGGTAAAAAAATTGCTGCCACAAGTGTGTGGATCAGGTGGAATACCAGCTGAATTAATATCGTCACTTTATTTTTTTTTAAATGTAGGGAACAGATGAAATATAATATAAAGCTCACACCCCTCCTCTAAAATAGAGGAAGGGCCATTAAAAATGTACACATCTCCATTCTGAGCAGACAAGAGAGTACAAAAAGTGCATGATCTTGCTGAAAAGATAAACAGCTGGATTTACTTGCTTCCATTAACCAATGACCCACTTGTCAAACATAAGCTGTAGATTTAAAAGAGTGATTACGTGAAGCCTCTTACATTACACAAAAAAAGATCCTGGCTATGAAATCAGATCAAGTATGAAAATACTTGAGCACAGTCAATATTGTTCTTTTATACAGACACAGGATGAGAATTAGTTATTTGTTTAAAAACCTACAGCATGATGTAATGGTGTTTCCTGTAGTGCTGTTCAGAAGGCGTTTATCCCATGCATCCCGCTCAGGTCATTAGCGGTGTGCCAAATCCAGGCCTTTTGTAAGAGGATGAAGCTCTAATGGAAGCCATTGCGTAAGTCTGAATATGGGGGCATGGCCAGCTTCCTTCTGTGAGGAACAGGTAGTGAGAGAGACTGAAAACTGATGCTTAAAACCATTCCTCCAGAGTAAATGGTAACCATGACACGTACCTGGCCTGTCTAATCACTCAGAGAGGAATTTTTACAGGGGTGGCAGCTGTGCACACTTTGATGGCAGATCTCCAGCTGAAGCTTTTAAGGCCCAAGCCAGCTGCTGTCAACTTTGCCAGATGTAAGCACCTCCCACCACATGCCTGTTTCTGTGCCTGCTCCAGGCTCAGGTAGGAACAAACATGCAAGATGCTACAGATGATTACAACATTTGAGTTTAAGTGCAAACCTTGAATTAACAACAGTGCAAATGTATCAAGGACAACAAATTACTAGGTCTCAAGACCTGAAAACCTCTAATTTTGCCACCTTGTATTGTAATGCAACAGCACTGTCCACAACAGTGGCCTTCCCGCACTTGACCTAAAGCTAAACAAGTCTCTGAGAAGGTTGAGAAGGCCATTATTAGAAGGAACATTTTTACTGTAAGGACAACTTACGTGTTGCTACCACCTGACCTCATTAGCGTGCTGTGTGTTGCCACTGACTCCCACTTTACTCTGACTCAGTAAATAGGGTGATTTTCTGCAAGCTGCAGATCATGGAGCAACTTAACTATATAAGAATCCCAGCAGTCAGCTAATGAAAACCAAAGTTTCCAGCCTCAGAGATTGCAGAGAAATATTGGAAAATGCTGATACTTGGAGCCTGTCCACCCATGGATTTTACTCTAGTGCTACAGGCCCTGAGGACCACAGCCCAGCATCCCACTGCCTGATGTGCAGGTACAGGCTTTAGCAGCAGCATGGGAAAAGAGGCCAGGCAAGCTACACAGTGCCTACCATCCCACAGGATAGGGATGTATGCACTTCATAGAAAAGAAGGTACAGTTGGGAATACAGCCATGGCTCCACACACCTCCCAGCTCATCTTGCAATAGCATTTTGGTATCAGCTCAGTTTTTTGTTGTATTACTCAGTAGCACTTGAGTGTCACCACTGTGCCAGGCCAGTTTTCCCTTCCCATCTCCTCTTTACATTTCTTTCTCCATCTCTCCTTGCCTAGATGAAATACAGGGATACTTACCACTTTACTGTTGGCACCTTCTGGACTTTAAAGTGATAACCAAGTGATGAGACTTGCAGACAGCATTGCAAACAGCCTAGCAAGACACGCACTACCAGAAAAAGGTCCTCTGTTTTCCTAACAGATTCAGCCTGATGGCAGACTTGGGATGACTGGACAGAATCAGGATAGGTCCTATAAACAAATTTATAAAATCTAGAAACTGCTTTGAAAAATGACAGTTATTTTTACAGCATCTGGATGCACTATAAATACTTGATATATCTGACAAGGATTAATATTCTTCAAGATCCTTAGTTTTATTTTTATTTTTTATTTTGCTGCTTGAGCAAAATTCAAATCATTATTGGAATCATTCTTTAACAAACATTCTCCAACTTTTTACTGAAGCACTATTAATAGGCAAGATGCAGAAAGCAAAAAAGATAACTAGGAACAAAGGTATCTTTTTTTTTATATTATTGTATATTATGTCTTCAACAGTGATGGCATAAAGTAGCACCATTTTGTAACCTCTGAACAGTCACATTGTGTATAAAATAAGGCTTCTAACATTGAGCACAAAAGGTACTAGTGGCAAGAAAACAGTGCCTTTTCCTCATTACAGTAGAAAATGAGGTTTCTATTTAATAAAAACCCCAACCACAAGGCTATGTGTTTTTGTTACTGTAAATGTATGTCCGTGCTGTTGACAGCTTCTGCGTTGGAAAGGATCTCATTATTAACTCTGAACAAAACCACACGTTATCTTTCTGAAAAGCAAAGTTATGTTCCTGATGAATCAGCAGCTGCTTTGCTGAGCTCCTGTGGGATAATTTTTGGTATTGGGCACTGGAAAAATAAATATCACCCCAAAGTTCAGAGTATTTTCAGACAGCACCATAAAAGGCTATTCAAGATACCCAATTCCTAAGTTAAGAAGGGAATGGGGCTGGTGAGTACACAGCCAGAAACAAACATTCCATTTGGTTAACTTTGCTGTCTCAGGTTCAGGCCTTAGGTCTCCAGTTCTCATGTTGGATCAAAACCAGCTATAAAGCATCTGTGTTCTGTGCAGGACTGACTCCTAAACAGATGTCCTCCACCGCATTTTTGGAGACCTCGTGGTGTTTACACAGAATGAGCATGCTTTAGAAACACTCTGCTCAGCCCAGAAGTTCACCTATTTCATACTTCTTCAGCCCTTTGGCCAAAGTTACAAGGCATCCCTCAGGAAAGTCAGGTCTTCTTTGGCAGACATCGTGGGGACCAGTTTGGGGAAACAAGCAATGGGGAACTGAGCAGCAAACGAACTGCCCTTATCTAGAAATAGTGTTTCATTCTGCACCAATGCTGGGAGGTAGGGATAAGGAAGTGAGAGGAAGTGCTTCTTGAGCCTGCCTGGTTTAGGTAACTACATGCACCTTTATCATGAATGACCAGAGAATATTTTTGTCTGCAGGGAAGAAAAAAGCTTTACAGGCTTTTTGTGTTCAGACCTCCCCTGAACACTTCATGACTCAGTAGTTCATCATACAAGCATGCATATTATACATGTATATAAAGTTATATACATACTTTTAATGTATTTTCTTTCTCTTCCCCTATCTCAAAATTACTGAAATATAACAGCTAATTCCTGAGTTAATGTTCTAGCAGAAACCAGACTTGCTTTCTAATGTTAGGGTATATTGTAATTGTTTTGGTGATAATACATCAAGCAAGGAATTGCAAGTGCCAAGTCCCCTTATCTGTGTGTAGCACACAGGAGCACCTAATACAAGAACTGTAAAATTCCTTGGATGTTCCAACATCCATCCCTCATGTTTTTGTCCTTATAACTTAACTCCATGAAAAAAATACACCCATTTGTCAGGCTCAAAGGCACTGAAACCTAACCAGAGGGTTTCCTGAGTGAAGGCTAGCATACAGTAGCATGTTACATGGATTTGGCTTTTGCAATTGTAATAGCTCAGCTAATTCTCTAGTAATATAATGAATCTCTGGTATTAGAAGGCTGATAGCTAGATCCTAATTTTGACATATAACAGGCCATAAGGACTAAGGGATTTAGAAAAGAAAGGCTACACAGTGAGCAGCAATCCATGGGGAATACACTGGAAAACTGTCGCTTCACAGAGAGGGTTACACATTGCAGGAAATCTGCACATGTCAGATAAGTTTCTATTAGACAGGTAGGATGCAGTGTGTTTTTATAAATGTCCACTTGGTGGTTGTGCACTATCTCCATGCACAGAGTTTTCTTTAGATTTCCTGTTGTTTCCAAGTGCTTGTGACAATGCCAGTATAACCACAGTGACGAAGCTTGACTTTAAGCAGCAGCATCTGCTCCGTGCCAGAGCGGAAGAAGACAGATGAAAGCCTCCATGGCTCAGCACAAGGCATTGCCCCACTGCACTTCCATCTGCAACACCTTCCTGGGAAGGGTTGCATCCATGGGGGAGGATATTACATTTCCTAGTTCTTGCTCTCAGATGCCTCCTGTAGTCTAAATCTACTGCTTCACCCTTGAGGCATACAAGCCTGTTTCAACTAAATTATAGGCTGTTCTTCTCCTGAGAATCTCCAAGTACACTTGAGCCCTGCTGTCAAAGTCACTCTTCTCTTGCAACCTGATGGACCTGGACTGTTTGGCTCCTCATTTAACTCTGCCTCTCTTCTACTTATCTCCATCTGTGCCAGTGAACACAGGCAATTCTTGTATTTCTGATAGAACTTACCCTGAATTATTTCTCATGTCTGTCACATATCTAGAGAACTCATTCTGCAAATATATTTAAGGGTTGGGTTTTTTTCAAGGCATTAAATAACTTGGAGCAAATTCCTAATTTCACAGTGAAGCAAGTCTTTAAAATAGCTCAGACAAACCTTTTTACTTCTAACTGTAAAGTGCAAACAACGTACCACTGCAAACTGAGATGTTTCCTACATCCAAAGTCAGCATTTATTTATACACTGGAACAGCTTTTCAAGCATTAGCACAAATGCAGTGGTATGTTTTAAAAACAAAAGTTCTTCATTACACAGCCCTAGCATCGTTTCAGTGCTGTGGATGTGTTTATCACCAGCTATGAATAAAGAAACCCCACGCTGTATTACAAACCACTAATTGTGCAGCACATTCCTGCCAAGGGAAAAAGGCAGGTATGGTATCCAGCACAGTATGGCGAGTACTGTCAACGGTGAATCTGTTCAAACAGGAGGTTCAGCACTGGGTATCCTACGCTCCATTTTGGCAGCGGTGAAGGTTTCTTGTGTAACAGCTCAGATGCAGCAAGTGATGGGAACGGCAGAAAGCACAGATCTGTTCCAGGCGCATCCTTTCTGAAGGCTTTCTAAACATTGCCACCTTGTGGGCCTCCCGTCTCCTGATATCACTGGTCCTTCCACTCTCCCCAGGTGACTCCCTGAGCAGATTTCACAGATGTCAAGCTGGAGGCTAGACTGTTAATATCCAGTTCAGGTGAAATACTATTTAAACTCCCATAGTTGGGGATTAAAAAAGGAACAGAATCTTTAAAATTCTGTCTGACATTAATTAATGACCCTGTATGTGACACTGTGTGTAATTTGCTCTTTTTCCACTTAACATTATGAAGGCAGCACTAATAATGCGCAGAAGAGCTAACAGAAGGACACAAGTTCTCAAAGCTCCCAAACAGAAGGGGAGAGAGAAGTTAAATTCATTGTCCACCTTTAGGGGTTTTTTTATTATTATTCCTTTTTGCCACCGTTTCCTTCTTACTCCAATTAAAAAAATTTTCCAATTATTTCCAAGAAGTCTGTGGCATCTAGTTTATCTTTCATGAGTTCTGTTTCATGAATGAAAATTTTTGATGACTTGAATCTATCAATTACACAGTCAAAAGACGATGCAAAGGAATATAATTTGTTATTGATACCAAACTTATTTAGCTACTGCCTTACAGACATCAAACACAAGTTTTTGGGTACATTCTCAGCTGTTAGCACTGTAAAAAAGACATACAAATGTACTTACTTTGAGCATCCAAACACTTTCCCTGGTTGCCGGCTTGAATTATTCCTTGCAGCAATTTGGTACTGGAAAGAAAACATGAAAACCTTTAGTTCAACAATTGAATAGAAAGAAAAAAAAAAAAGAAAAAAGACTCACTGGATGGTCTTTGTCTGCATTGGTTGAGCAGTGATGCAATAGTCGTATGCTAAAAATGAAACAAGAGGAGAAATCCCTCATTACAATGCCGTAATTCAGCTGTGTTCACAATGGCTCAGTGTCTAACATCTGCACAACAATCAGACACTCCCCTGATATAGTAGCAGATCTATGAGCTCCCTTATGCAGTGCTACATTCAGAGTTTATTCATAATTGCCGGGCACATTGCTCTTTCTTCATCCAACCAGGCTTCTCCTGAGCACAGGCAATCAGTTATGACTGTTGTGTCATGCAGCTGGAGCCTTGCTGCACTTGCCGGAACAGCTTTTCGAGGAAAAAAAAAAATCTGCCATTGAAAGACACAATAACTGATTTACAGGAAAGCCTGTGTTTTTGCCAATACAACACAAGGCAGCTGGCAATCCTTTGAAGTGTCTCACTTAGCAATGAAATCATGGTGCTGCCCACTTGTAGCAGCCACGTTACAGCCCATTCCCTTCTGTGTTCCTAGATGGAATTGTCTACAAATGCTAAATTTGTCCTCACATCCATTCTCTCAAGTGCTACATCACAGACTGCAGAAACATAAGATGGAGCAACCATATAAGGGTTTCAGTTTGTGCCCTGAATTACATACTGTGGTTACGTGGCTAAATTTCTCAATTCAACTCCTCAGTCAGCAGGAAATATCATTCCTAGCAGGTAAATAATGGTTTACAGTCAGACCGGGGCTCTGGTCATTGCTTGTTTTGCATTCCTAGTCAACTAGTTGAGACAGCCCAGCAAGGAGGAGTATTCCAAAGGCATCTATCTCTGCATAACAGCACAAACCTACACCAAACAGGATCTCAGGGGTATTCGGACTGCATCAGGACTGAGGGATGTAAGAAGCTCCCGCAGGTGAATTTATATTCATCAAAACCACTGTTTTAGGAGGAGGAATACATAAAGTAATTCTCACTATAATTAATTATCATCTGGAGAAGGTAAACAGACCTTTAAAGATGGCTTGTATAAAGGACGGGATCCCAGTTCCAGAAGCTGTGACTCATCCTGGCAGAGAACTTAGGATGGCTGCTAGCAGACTGGAAGGCTGAAGCTACCTTAAAGCCAAACCAGAATGGGAATTAGCTATTAAACATGTTATTGTTTCATTTCTTTGAATCTCTCCAAGCCTCTTAAGCTGTGCTTTTCAATGTACTCTTTTTCCTCCATTTGTTTAATGTGGAAAGTGATTCCAGCACAGCTGACAAACCTCAGGCATCCTGTTGGCAAAGGAACAGCAAATCCATCATGGTATGTTGGCTTTTGCTCAAGTAGACCCCCTCTGAATTTAATCTGGGATCTAACAACACTATTGCAATAACTCGTAAGGATGGGACACTCCTAAGACAATGGTTAGAAGACATCATCTCCCACCAGAAGGTGTTGACCAGAATTTCTAAGAGGCAACCAGAGTGGAGAGACACAGTGATTCCCTTTGAAATATGACAATTTATTCATGGAATGTTTCCCACACTGTACTTTTTAAAGAGTGTGATATACACGGCATATTAAAGACAGAGATAACTACTTAATTGTCTGCAGTATGTATCCCTTGCAAGGGATTTGAGTAGCATCACCACGCTGAACTTCATTAATACAGTCTTAAATAAAATAAAAGAAGCCCTCATAGCACAGGTTCCTAAAGCTTGGAAACTGATTATGATGATGACTGTACAGATCAAGTCAAAGAGGTACATCTCAGCAACAGCTCTTGCCTTTCTGCCTGCCAACCTGAGCTGCAGGGAGCAGTGTGATTGCTGTGGCCAGATGAGATAATTGGCACTTGCTGCTGTGTGAAGCAGCACTGCCAGGTCTCCACCTGCTCCCTAAGCCATGCCAACACCTCAACCTGTACGTCCGGCTTGAGATGCCGGAGCAGCACTCAGGCAAGGGAGTGGTAGGAAACACGGGATCATTAAGGTGGAATTTAATTTAGGTGGACAAAGGAATGCAGTAAAGGTGTTAGTGGGTGTGAGGAAGGTAACGATGGAGAGCTGGAGCGCTCTTCAAAAGGATGGGGGGATAAAGGTATGCAATGAAGACAAGTAAAAAAGGATGCACCATGTCCTCCTACTATATGCCAGGCCATGCACTGCTCTCAGCTTCAGACACTGGCATCATATCGCTGCTCTACAGAAGCCAACAAGCAAAATTCAGTTCCTCAAAACTTCCCAACACACATTGGCTGCACTGATTTTAAAACAGGTTCCCATCTCCTAAAAAGTCATCTACAGAAACACCTAAAGCAATTACTTCTTCCAAACTGGCAAACATAGGGAAAAGGGGTAAAAACCAAGAGGATAAAGATGTAGAGGATCTGGTAAAATGGAAAAGACCTTAGAATACAGGAAAAAAAATTAAAAACAATTTAAAGAGTAGATTCAGAAAACCCTATATAGTAAAACAGATAAAAGAGATGCATTGTTTTCAGGACAGAAACTTATGATTTGTTCAACATTTGTTTAAGGTTTGCAGTTTGCAAATGTTTGCAGCTATGCGTAAAGGTACACATAGCTGCAAGTTCCCTATATTATACTATCCATTTCCCTGATGGTCAAATTACACTGGGGGAAACAGACTAATGTTTATTACAAAATGCTTTTGAGTTAAGCTGTTATTAACAGAATTGAGAAGATTTATTAACAGCAAATGACTATTCATCGAATGCATTCAGTTCTCCCCCTCCCGCATCCCTACTCCCACATCCCCTCGTGTCATCCCACTGCAACAACAGTTGGGAGGCCAAGCCCGTGCAGGGGGTCAGACTGGTGGGCCACTGGCTTCCAGGTGGGCATTCCAAGAGTCCCTCAGGAGGTCCCTTCCCATTGCTTCACCAGATGCATATACAGCCCTGTAGGCTACATTTGCCACTTTCTCAGATGCAGCTGCATTACATACTCTGCTGTCGATGCTCGTGTGTGCTGGTGGAGGCCTTGAGCTGGTCTGGCAGAGTCTTGCTGCTCAGACTTTATGGGATGTTGGGTTATTCAGTGGACACACCTGCTCTCCAGGGTTTTACCTGGTCTCAGGAGGCTTTCACCTGCTCTCTCTCACCATATATCTTTCCTCCCTTTTGCTACATCCACAAACTTTACCCACTGAACCTATTGCAAAAACAGATGCAGAAGGGGCTCCTATGATAATATCCCTTGAAACGCTGCAAAACAGTTTAATTATGTATGAATATTAACTAAAAAAACCCACAAACCAAATAAAAATCCCAAACAAAACAAGAATTGAGCAGAGGGATCTGAGAAAGCAAGCAGAAAGGAAAGCAACTAAGAGAAAAAAGAAAGTACAGCAGAGACAATCTGCAACAAACAAGGTACAACAGCACCTAGAAGCACATCATACAGCCATAAAACAAAAAGTACCCATAGTTGTTCCTTTGAAGGACCAAGGAGGAAAAGTTAGGACAGAATTTAATTAAAGTGATTTAAATCAAATGCCTTCCAGTATATTTGATGATGTATTTTCAAAACTTTGTCTCCAGAAACTGTGTTTCCCCTGTGGGCATAGAGCCCTGTCTTCTGCTTCTGTGCCTCTGTGCACTGGATGCTTTCTTCCATGCTGCACAGATCTATTTTCTTCCCCCTGCCAAGGACTGGAAATGTGATGTTGCATGAAAACAACTTGTAATATAGGCTGACAGTTACTGATTATTGCCTCAAATATCCTCAGCAGTTATAGAAAAAAAAACTTCAAAACCAACTTATTTTTAGCAAGTGAAAGAATTCAAGCAACCCCATGTGGCTGCTTTCCAGGCATTTACTGAGCAGAGAATAGCTTGACAAATTACAGAAATGGACAAACTCAGACTGTAAATCAGAAAACAGTGTACATCACTATTTACATATGCTTTCCTGTTGAAAAGAGGAATTGAAACATTAATTTTAAAGCTTCCAGTGTCAAAGGAAAGAACGACTGTTTTTATGAGCTGTGCATGAATCACAAAAACCAAAACAAACCCCCCCTACACTTCACAGTTTGGCAGATTTCTCAACTTGCTGGTAACTAACAGCCCAACCCTATGCTGTCTCACTCTTCCTGGGTAAGTCCTGTGCATCTACTCAGAACTGGGCTCTGCAGCACTACAGGGAAGCCACAAAGGCAAAAACCCAAAGCAAAGAAGTCAAGTAACAGAGCTTAGTACTGTCTCCACTTCCAAAACTACAAGAATGCTTCACAAGGAAGGCAGTCCCAGAGGTTGCAAGATGCTGCTACCGAGCGCACAACAGAGCTTCCCACCTCTTTTGCTCTTCCCATTTCAAACACAGCTTTGCCCCAGCAGTTCTGCTTCTCTCCAGTGCTCTGGTTTCAAGTCCTCTACTGGCATGAAAAAGGTCCCAGAGACTACTTTTAAAACTCTGTTTCCTCCCTCTCATTTACAAAACAAACAATCTTTTTTTGATCATTTACATATAAAGTAAATCCAAGCATGTCCTACTTAACAACTTTGTAGGAAAGAACATGCATCCTTTCTCAGTAAGACTTCTACCCTGCTTGAGGTAGAAGCCTCTATACTTTTCTCCTTATAGAGCAGTAAACCAACTTGTGTCATTTATGCTGTCCTCTCCTCTCCCTCCTCAAATTCTTGTTAACTGGAATTTCCAAGACCCAAGTGCCTTCAAGACAATACTGGGTTCAAAGCTCCAGCCAACTGCTGTGTGACATCTACATTTTTGCAGCAGCCTACCTGCCCTCCTCCTATTAACAAATACCTTCACTGCCTTCCTGCCCAGTAACTCTGAGTTGCAGTAATTATCTTCCAACTTGAAAAGGGTGTAACTGAGCTCAGTTTGTGTGACTTACTTAGCTAGTGCGACAGATTTGGCAAACCTTTTTTTTTTCTGTGGCATGACAAGCAATGCCAAACCAGTATATCAGGCAGTAGGTGGCAGACCTAATAGCACAAACAGATGAGACTGTGCATTTCTAGTTCTCTGTATTTAGCAGCAGACTGCCACATCACACATCTCCATTTCAACCAGAAAAGGTTTCTCTCTTTGCTTCTTTTTGAGAAAACAATCTTCCTTCAAGTTTAGATCAGAGCCATTGATGTCTGCACTTAATTTCTAAAAGTCTCTCCTACTTGAGCTATCAGTACCTGTGTCTGTTGGCTTCTAAATCCAACACAGTTTTGTTCAGCTGTGGTTTGTGCATTGGACTGAAGTTTGCTACTGATGCACTTCTGTATGTACTCATGTATTATGTTTGTTGTTTTTTTTTTTTTCCCTGGTTGGCATATCTTGTAGAAAGCACTTGATTTAAAAATAACTACAGTTGATAAGGTTTCTGCTTGGTTTCACACACTAGAATCACTTAACACATTTCTTTTTAATACTTCCTTATAAACAAAGTTATGCTACGATGATGCATATGTTTTATAGTGAGGCAAGAAAAGCCAGCACTGACTAAGGTTTCCCACTATGAAGAATTTGGCAATAATATTGCCTTAAGGCATTCCAGCCTTAACTGTTCGCTCCTTATTTATGTCTCTGGGCTGTCCCTCAGTTTTGCTAAAACACTGAATCCAATCCACTCTAAAGCAGATGTGGAAAGGGATCTAATTCTAATTTCAAAGTTACCTTTTTTTTTTTTTAAAATTTAGAAAAATAAATCTGGGGCAGTTCCCTGTTCCACAGTACACAGCATGGCCCTGTCAACAGCTGGGTTGGCACAAATGGGAGGACAGGATCTCACTGGCTAATGTTGCTGGCCAGAAACAGGTATAGGGAACAACTCCACTGAGTGAGATGGAGCAGAAAGCTTTAAAAAGCAGACACGAACTCCTCTGATATGTTCTAGAAATTAGTGGGTATACAGAGCTAAGGCAGAACATACACTACCTTTCCTCTGTTCAATACGAAAGCAGTAAGGGACTCATGGAGGACAGCTAGCAGCAACTGCTTTGGTCCAGGTCAATCCATCATCAGTTTTCAGTACATTTATCATTTCCTATACCCAGTTTTAGGCTTCATTTTGTAGCTGAATCTTTATAAACTAATCAGCAACTCAGAAATAAAAAGAAGGTACAAAAGAAAAGCATTATAGATTCAAAAATCAAAAAACCAAAACCTGTCTCTGTATTCTGACCTGAGACATTTTCTGAAGTTCTTTTAAAACAGCAAAGCCTGAATTTTAACACGGGGAGTCCTGATGGCATAATAATATGTTGAATTACCCAAGCTGACATTCTTTGAAAACAAGCCTGCTGAACAAGCACAGTAGGAAGTGCCCAAAGATAACTTCCATAGGAGTCTTATACAGGCAGTTGCAGCGTCTGCGGAACTCTCAGAATTGCTTCAGGGATACAAAATATACAAGCTTCCAGACCAGGAAAACATTTAGAAGAGCAAGTTGGTTTAAAAGACAGATGTTTTAAGTCAAAAAGTAACTTACATTTAAATGGCACTCTTCACTGTAACTCTTACACTTCCAGATATGCCTGAGAAAAATGCAGGTAGCTCAGCTAGGGTGTCTGAGATCAGATGGTCTGAATCCCCCTCTATTGTGGGATTAGTTTTCCAGATCCCTTGTTACAGTGACTCCAGAAAATTAAGCACACCAGAGAACATTCACCAAGAATCAATTAGGTGGCTACATAAAGGAGGATAAATGCTCTGCCTCTGTTTTAACCTAATGCTCTGCTATGAGTACTATCCCTGCAAATTGTCTAAGATCACAGACTAGTGGTCTTCTAAGTTACAGAATTCAGTAGCTTTCTTTTAAAAGTAAAAAATAATCTCTAAAACAGTGCAACATCCACTGCCTATGTTTATTTCAGACCAGAAAAGAGGCAAGGACAGCAAGTATGCAAATTCTTGCCCCTGGGAGGGAATGACCTTGCTGGTTGCCAGCTAGCTGGAGACAAACTTCAGAGAAAAAAAAAGCCACCTGGGGGTTTTGGGTGGACTACAAGTTGAAATAGGCTCAGCAGTATGCCCTTGCAGAAAAGGAGGACAGCCTGGGTTTGCAGATCCAGTGCACTAATTACTCTCCTGTACTCAGGGCTTGTGAAAGTGAAGTACCTGTGTACTGGGGAGCCACAAACCAGTGACAGACACACTGGAGCCCAGTCTACTATACCACGATAGTTAAGGAGATGGAGCATATGATGCAGGAGAGGCTTACAGAGTTGGGTTTGTCCAGCGTGAAAAACATAAGGCTTAGGGTGTGTGGGGATGTGTGAGTGCAGCCCACAAGCTACTTAAGGGGAGGTTGTAGAGATGGAGACAGGATCTTCTCAGAGGCACACATAGACATAGCAAGAGACAACAGGCAAGTTTCAACAGGGGAAATCCTGATTACATGTTAGGAAAAGTGTTTTCATTATGAGAGTGGTTGAACACTGGGTCCAATGAGGCTGGGAAATTTGAATGTTTGAGGTATTCAGAACTGAACAAGTTCCTGAGCAACTTGATCTGTTTGGGATGGCTTTAAACAGGAAGGGACAAGATTATCTCTTTCAACCAGTATCATCCAATGATTCCATGCAGAAGTGTCATCACTGCAGGCTGCTTGTTGCCTGCTTGCCTTACCCAGGAAGGAGAGCCCTACTTAGGTTATAGACTGCCATCTCAGCCCTTTTAACAGTTCTGGCACGTCTTTTTCTGCTTAAATTCCTGAATGGGAAAAGGAGACTAACTGAAAGATGTAAAGATCTGTGGCAATAGTAAAAACAGCTCAAGTCTTGTAACTTTATTTTTATTTCAATCCATAGGAATCTAAATATATAATATATTTATAATAAATAATATCTAATATATAAATCTAGACCCCAAAGTTTTGCTTTTGAAAGCACTGCTGAAGCAGATGAGTTTTTGGACATCTGTCTTGTGAGAGCTGAACAACTACTTGCAGTCAATTATGTATGTACAAACCTATGCAGGCTGTAAGGCTGTAGTTTGTGGAAATGACCTATGAACCTCTGATTAGATAGGGTGCTCACATGACAGCTGAAGGGACATTGAAGGGTGTAGCAACACCTCATCTGTCCTACACAGATCACCACATGTGCTCTGAGTCATAAACCAAAAGCCAAAGAAGTTTGAGTGGTTTCCTCTCTCATTTTCATCTAATCAATCCCAACCATCCAGCTTTTCCACCTATTTCCAAGGTGGAATGTAAGAGTCACTTTTCCACAGATCCACAATGTGACAATCATCACTGGGGTCCAATCTCTGCTGTTAATCTTCTTCACTGCCTAATCAGTGGAGAGAGGTGGTTCCAGTGGCATAATCACATCCCAATGACTATTAAACTCTGGAGGAACATGTTTTAAGTCTCGTCCAAGCTGTTGAGTGGTAGATCCCCTTTAGTATCCCATGTTCTGAGTCAGTCCTTCAACCTCCACATCTGCAAGTTGGAGGAACAGCCCACGAATATTTTACCCTCTTCCACACATATTTTGGCTGAAAGCAGCCAGCAATTCCTGTGTTTGGCACAGGTAACAGGATCTGGGTATATTGGTAGGATTGGATCCCTTGGGGGAGCAGGCAGAGAAATACTACTTGATATTTATTCATGTTTCAAAATAGTGAAGGCTCACTTGCTTACCCTACCTGGGTGGCAGCACCTCTGACCACTAAAAAAAGCAGAACTTCAGTGACAAATAGTCTCAGAAAGGATCAGAAACATGCAGTTGTAAAAGGTCTGTCAGAAACTGTGGGCAAGCTTGCCTCCTGCCTGCAAAATGGGAAAGTTAAAATGCACTGAAGCTTGAGGACACTTGCACTGTCGTTATGACCCCACACAAGTAATTAGAGCCAAAACCGCAAAACTTGTATGTTTTACAAAGGAAGCAAAGAGCCACCTGAGCCTTTTTTTTGGATCTTGAGCATATATGGAGCTGAAAACTAGAAACAGCTCTCTACTTTATATAAAGGCAAACTAAAAGAAGTCACCAAGGGGTTCTTCAGAGCAGAACTGTATTTGAAAGCTGCATAAATACCTTTTACTCCTTCAGTTACAATAACATTGCCACCTGATCCCAGCTTATGAACTTCAAGTTGAAGGAAAAATATTCCAGTCTCTGAGATAAGAGTGACAGCTTGTTATCTCATTTAGGTACTCCATGATACTACACAATAAAGCAAGTCATATGGGAGAGGGTTTAAAAGGTGGGCTGCCAAACTTCAATCCCTTCAACCCCGGCGTTATTCTGAAAGAATAGTCTGCATTTGAATCCTACCAAATCTGAAGTTTTCGGGCTGCATTTCTGAGCTGCAGTATTTCCTCCAAGAAGCTGCAGTGCAAAGTTTACATGAATTATTCTTCACATTGTTCTGCAGACAAAAGCCACACAAGAAAAGAACACAAGAGCCACTAACTTGAACACATGTGCATTGCTTACTAATTTAAAAAAAAAAAATAAATTGGGAAGTTTCCAAGTGATTCTACAGTATCACATTGAATCTAAACTTCCACAACATTCTGCTCTGGAAGGTTTTTCCTTTAGCACACTGCCTGCAAGCTCTGATTTGGAGGAGCACTAAACTAATTTCAGTAGTATACGCAATTTAAGTGTAGATACTTCTCTCACTGCCTTTCCTGGACACTTAGGTTTTTCTGTTTGCTTTCCAAACCAATCAAGAAAAGCCACCACTTAACTGAAGAAACAGCTACTTTGGACTGATTTGCTGTTTACATGCACACTATCTACCTTATAGAGTCACACAAGAGCCAATTTTTCACATTTAGAAGATAAAGCCTTTTAGCTTAGATTGGCAAGTAAAACTCTGGCAGTTTTGGTGTTTGGGGGTTTTTTGTTTTGTTTCTTTTTTTCATAAACCTGTCAGCAGAGCAGAACTTGTGCAGCATAATAAGTCTTACTGTTTCTTCTCAGGCACGTGCAGTCGGCCCTAGAGAACCCAGCCCCTGTTAATATTGTAGACAGGCTCTCTTCAACTCTTCAGACTTCTTCAAACTTCTGTTCTGTGGCACCTTCTGTAGCAGCAGCCTACTCGTAGCTGTTTCTTTGAAATGACCAGAGGGCTCCCGAGATGGGAACTATCAGATATTTTCAGGCACGACTACTTAAATAAACAGTTCTAGACATAAAACACATGCACGAAAGATGAATGTGTATTTTGAGGCTCTAAATAAAACTTCTGAAAGCACAATCCTTATTTCCCAGGCATGCACTCATTTAACAAAGCCCTTCTCTTTTCAGAAAGATTAGTCAGCTACTGGAAGTCCCCATAACATGATATTACTGAACTGAACATGCCCAAGGTGAATCAAGGTAGTAACTTGTGGAACAAATGAGCAGCCACATAGCATACACAGCTGAAGCATCCAGCATCAGCCAAAAGCAGGTCTGTCTCTCCCAAGCCAGTGAGCAGTTTATGTATGCTCGTGGTATAAGTCCAATTTTTCTCCCTTTTTGGTAGTCAGCTTGCTTGTTAACTCACGTAGCAAAAATCCAAGATTCAACCTACGCTTTCCCATAAGACTGATTTCCCTGTAAGGCCTATCTCAGAGTCTGCTGCACTCTGCTGCAACTCTCTTACGCCCTTCCATTCCTGGTCAAAACATGCCACACCTTCCACATGAGTCAACAGAGCAAGGCAGCATCTCCTGCAGCAAGCAGGGAAGCAGGGAGGCAGCTGAGAGGAGAGCCTGGCTGTGAAAGCATAGTCCTTCCCTTCAGCATTGGGCAGGATGCTCAGAGAAATGCAGACTTGGTTAAAAAATATTATCAGGAGAGTGCAGCAAGCTGCACTTGAGCTTGAATTCACAGGATCAGGCAAGGTCACTTCTGGTGAAATACTCACAGGGATAAATTCCAAATCACTCAGATATTTAGTTAGCATACACAAGACAGCTGGAAATCTTTGCAACACTCTCAAATGACACTGTTTGGCACCTTATCAAACTAAATGCCTTTTGCCTGTCGAGAGCTCAGGCACATCATTTTACTTCAGTGTTATTCTGTTTTCCCTCAGTGAGATGTGTTGGGTTTGAGAAACTGCTGTATCTTAGACAAGACGTCAGTGCTGAGCTCTCCTACTCCTTTTTTATGACAAATTGATGTTGAAGTTTAACTTCCAAAATAGGAAAATTATCAGGAGAATATATTTTGACATACAAGATATATAAAGAAAAATACAACAGAAACTGTCCCAACTTTAACCAGGTGACACGATGCTATTTTGGGAAGTACACTATTTTTAATCCTGGGAATACTTTCCTTAGTCAATAGAGATACTTACAGCCTTTCTTGTTTGAAATGCCGCGTTCTTTCCTGTACTATTCCATGCAGAAAAACAGGTGTGCAAGCCAATATAACAGTTCTCTGACACCAAGAACTCAGTAAACCCAGGAACACAAGTTACTGCTTCTTTTACAGTCATTTTGTTAGTCTGGAATAAAGCCACACATTTTGTCAGTCCACATGCCAGAAGAGGTGGGCCTGTCTCTGCTTGATACCAATGGAAAGGCATCCAGTAGTATGGCAAGAGAAACCAACTCAAAGAGTTTTTATGTTTACACACACACACAGAGCTATTTGTTTGACTGCACTCCATGGGGTAAGCTGGGAGTGAATCCCCTCTGTGGTCAATGGGAGATGCCTGAGCAAAGTACTGGGCTGGTGCCAGGGACCAAAAGGCAAACCCAGCAACAAGCAAAAATAAACTATCCTGGGAGCAGTGCAGAATTTCTTCAACTTCAGAAGCAAAAAAATTAAAGAACTAGAAAAAATAGGAGGGAAGGACTCTACTGCAGAGAATACATCGGGCATGGAAGGTGTGTATACATATTACTAAAGAGCTTTAATCTCACCTATCAGATTTCTCTCCTGTTGGTTCTTTTAACATGTATTTTTACATTCTAATAAAATCAGTTTTGTGGGCTGGAAGCCTCTAACACCTCACTTAGGCTCATATAAGAGTGGGTTGTTACGCTCATAAAAGAGTGGGTTGTTTCCCCATAAAGCTCAGGCCCTGCTGCAGCACTCCACAAGCACACAGGACAATATCCAGCTCCCATCAGAGAGTGGGCTCTCCAGCGCCTTCCAGGACCAGCCCATATACTTCGTGCTACGGGAAAAGCAGAACTGCCTTTAGGTTTTGCATTAGATGTCATTCTGAGCAAACCTTTACCTGCAATTTCAAGTTTTATAAGCAAGTTATCAAATGTAAACAGGTCCTCATGAAAAAACTATATATAAACACCACACTGTGCAGGAGGACACATAGAGGAAATAATTCAGAGGTCCTATACCCTGTACCACCAATCTTAGTGGATTTAAATGGGTACAGTTAGGCTACAGCATAACATACACATTTTATTTATGATTTCTTAAGTATCACTGAAACCGGGAATAAGATCTTCATGGTCCAAGATCAGAAGGCAGCACTTAGAATTTCTTGCAGTAGCACACAGTAACAAAGTGGCTTCAACCCCTCTGTGCCACATTGTTTTAATGGACAGAACAGTACCAGTAGCTATGCGTCCCTTTCAAAGGGAGACAAGAGATATCACTGCCATTGGTCAGACAAACGTTTCTTGTTCATCTCTTTCATAGCTACATAATGAGTTCCCTGTCATTTGACAAGCTCATCACAAGATTTCTCTATCTGGTTTTCCACCACGATCACATGTTGCCTTTAGTCCCTGCATCCCAGTGAAAGATTATTGGTGCAGCAGAGATGATACATCACCCTGAAGGCATACGCAGCATTCTGATCATATCCTGATGTGGCCATCAAGCATCTTAGGAACACAGCTCAAAAACATTGTTTCAGGCCAAATGACATCTAACTGGCAGTTCTATTTCTTTCTCAGTTTCTTATTTACATTTCAGGTATCTAAGTAGTATTTTCATTGCATACCACATCCTTTGCAACTCCCTTTACAGCTTGCACAAAGGAGCTGATTTTCAGGCTTCTTCCTTGTGATGGAAATTGTTGCCTATATGCATGACTGTCAGGTGGACAAAAACTGAAAAACTGCCAAGTCTACAAGACTTTTAGTGTTTAAACTCAGCAACTTGGTTTGACTGGAACTAAACTAGGCAAAAAAAGCCAGCTTACTATCCTCTGGCCACACTGTCCTAGGAAAAAAAATATATTATTTAAGGAAATCTAGCCACGTTAAAGAAACTGCAGTGATTTTAGGATCTGAAAGACGCTTCTGATTTCAGGATTTCACAACCTAGATAAATGGCAGCTACACAGAGTAATCCTTAGTGGTGTGCTGGTTCATAAAGCAGTAAGGCACCCAGCTAAGCAAGGTCAGTTTGTGTCTTTTCAGTAGCACAGGTAGAATAGGCTTCAGCTGACTCAGGAATATAGAGAAAAAATGCATTTTTGTCCTCATCCAGGAGCCAGAAAACTCACTTTCTTGGTGGTAGTAGAAGAGGTGACAGGAAAAAAAGGAGAGACACTGGAGATTGTGCAGGCTCAGCAAGCTTTAAAGGCTGGGCCAAGACTCAGAAGCTGCTGTTGTGATGAGGCCCCTCCCCTTCCACTCTTCCCACCCCATCCTCCTGGGAACCTACCTCACCCTTTGGATCCTCTCAAGCCACCCACACCAGACTCTTCTCCACAACCACCCCTGCACCCATCCCAACCAAACCTGCAAGGCGCTCCAAATTACTCCTCCAGCTCAGCTCTGAAAACACTGGTGCATGAATTAAGGAGGGAGAATCCAGAGCCAGACTTATTTTTCCCATCCACCCAAACATGCTGAATTTTTGCGCTTGAATCTTCTGATAGCACGAGTATTGAAATGGGAAGGGACTAACAGAATACCATCTCAGGGTAATCCCACTGTGTGTCAGTATTCATACACCGCCCCAAAGAAGGAAGTCACTCAGAGACTGCCATTGGCCAACTGGCTCTTCATTACTCAGCTTGCCACCAAGAAGTCATCTTTATGGACTTTCTACATTTGCTACATACGTGGCTCCCAAAAAAATCAAATCAGAAGAGGAAGATGGTAGCCAAAGGCTTGTAGTTTGGCCGCTCAAAAGTAGCCTTTTGAAGATTTATCTAATATAGTAAGTAATCAGCCATAGGACAGTTGGTGTCCCTTGACTCATTCTTTTTTAGTAGCACGTGAGTGTCAGAATTATGCTAGATAAGCATTCAATAAATATGGCTTTCAAGTCACTTTAATCCCTGCTTAGAGGAGTGACCAAATTTACAAACATATGTTAAGCTGTGCAATAACATCAGAGTAAGAACTCTACATTACACCCTTGAAAAAGTTTCAAATTTCTTCCTGATTCTGAAAACCATAAAAAAATATCCAAGAGCAGAAACATAAAAAACTCTCTGCCAGTATTGACAGTATTTTCCTTTTTCTTCATCTCTCCAATTTGCTGTACTAATGCAACAAAAGACAACAGCGTATTTTTTTTAACAGTGTGGTACTTAAAATAAATGCAATACACTTTAAAATACCTATGAACAATCTAAATGCAGCATGTCACCTCCCGGAAGAATGGCAGTGGATAAATCCAAGGGCCCTCCCTTGTGGGAGATTGCTATGCTGTCAAACAAGACTCTTCTCACCACAATCCAACACAGCCACAATTTGTTACATATCAGTAAAAACACATGGTAAAAACAAGAAATGACCACACTGCTCAAATTAAGCATCCTACAAGTTCAATAATGACAGCAAAAGCTCCAAAGAAAAACCACAGCATTATCAAGGTGGAAAATGTGTCTATTCACTTGTAAGACCCATTTATTTTCTCACGTCTACCAATCACATGAACTCAAAATGGTCTGACAGCCTCTCCAACTTACACCATAGCATTCTGCCCAAGAGGCCATCAGTCAGCTTTTTGTGAACTACACTAATTCATACTTTTGCTTACAGCTTGAAAAAGAGAATCCGTCAACACTACCAGTTTTGTGGAAGCCGTTACTTTGGTTATTTTTGCAGCCCATGGTAGTTATTGTGGAATATTCTGAGATCAATTGGTAGACTAGTGACCCTCAAATACTTCCCATGTTTTGGATGCAAAGAGTAACAAAAAATATTACTGACTTTTACTTCTTCTATATTGAAGGTTCATAAGGGAAACTTGTCACTTTTCACTAGTAATGTACAGATAAAGTACTGGAGGAAAGAGTTAAGTTTTAAGACACGTCTCTGTTTGCTTATTAAGTTTTCAAAGAAAT
This sequence comes from Empidonax traillii, assembly GCF_003031625.1. Taxonomy (NCBI): domain Eukaryota; kingdom Metazoa; phylum Chordata; class Aves; order Passeriformes; family Tyrannidae; genus Empidonax; species Empidonax traillii. The sequence goes on from NW_020955474.1 coordinate 1,142,299, forward strand.
CTGCACTTTCTTCTGTTTTCTTAGAGGCCTGAAACGAGTTCCTAAAATGGACCTTTAAAGTTTATCCCACTCTCTCCAATTCCTCACAGTTCTGCTTTACCATCTCACCAGCAATAAACCCCGAGTTAGGTAACTGGAGTAACAAGATAGGTATTTTTAATGCTGACCAGAGTTCTTGCCACATCCATGCTACACACCCTGCATTGCTGTGATCACTTTTGATACAACGCATTTGACTTCAGTTGATGATTATGAAAGATCTCACCCAGTCATCTTGTAAACTGATACAGACCTGTCCTCAGAATTAGTGTACCAATATAAACACCTATGTTAAATATCAAACAAACTTTTATACCACCTGAACAACTCATAAGCAATCCTGTGCGTGTATATATAAGGAAACTGTGGTGCAGCACAAACCAAAAATTATAGCAGGATTCTTGGGTGTATCAAAAAGTCATGACTAAGTCACAGTAATTATGCAATAAAGCATAGCATATCTTTTATTTGTATGCTTGAGAAATTAATATTGGCATGACTGACAAACATCAACACAACTAACAACAGCCACATTAACTTCAGTGTTGTGGGCAAGTGGTGCAAATTAGCCCTCAAAGTCATCAGTCTTGACAGCATAACCACCCTATGACACAAAAAACCTCTCCAAACTCTACTAAGTTCGGGGATTCTTTTTAAGATTGTTTTTTTTCTCCATTTGAGTAAGTGATACAGGAATACAAAGCTATAGAGAACAAAACTCTAATTGCTCATGGCAGAGAAAACACAGACCTTTGAAATCACACTAATAAAGCAGACTCTGTGACTTACCTTGCCTTGCTGTTTCAAAGATTCATTTAGAGGAGTATGCCCACTACGGGACCCTTTATGAAGAACTGACATAGCAGGAGTTTTGTTTCTTTTAGAATAAGTAAAACTGCCCACTGTTATAGGCTGGTAGAAAAGAGCTTCTCCTGGGCAACTTCCCTTTATAAATCTCACCATGGGTGTGGCTAAATAACTAGCTCCACCCTTCATCCTCTTTAGAAACCCAATTAAAAAAACCCCAAAACTTCTCAGAAGCAAGATAATTTTGGCAAGACGTCATGTACTATGTTTTTTGGTGGGTTTTGTTTGTTTTTTTTCTTCAGTAGATAACTGGTTGATGGTTTCATAAACCAGTGGGAGAAATGCAGGTAGATAAAAAAAGTTTTCTCCAGTGTTTGCAGTTCCTCCAACATGGTCTGCAAACAGTTGGTGGGTGAACTTGTTTGCTTTTTAAAAGCACTGTTGTAACGACCTGAGGGAAGTCAATCAGCTGTTAGTGTTTATTGGTATTAAAGATGCATTATATTGAAAAGCAACATATCTTGAACTTGCAGGACTATCCACTTGTATTACTTCATGACAAGCTTCCATCACCAGTGAAGGCTCTTGTTTTCATCACTTGCCTAACGAGATGATGCAAGATCAAAGCCCTTTGCTTGGCTCATTAAATCACACACATGCCCTCACTGTGGAGAGAACACCACCAATAAAAACTAGAATATGTTCTTTTGTCCTCTAAGTACTCTATTTCTTAGAAAAACCTCAACTTTCTTTTTTCTCAAGGCCTAATGCAAGCGGATGGGGAGATAGATTGGAATGTTGCCGCTAAGGCTTGCAGAGTTATATATTGCCTTGGTGTGCAGTACAAACACATCAGAAGTGACTCCACTCTTGCTTCTGTAGATTTTGTACTATCCCAACTGATAACATTTGTATTTTAAGGGTACAAGTATGAGGAACTATGAACATACGGCTTAAGTTTGGGGTTTTTTCCCCACTGAATAATTGAGGTTATCCTGGCACTCCTGCAGGAGCCTGGGTGTGAAATCAGAGTTCTTGAGGTGTTTGGCAGGAGCTCAACTATGCTTCTATCATCTGAGTTTGCTTTCAAGGGAGCGATTAGGAAATTATGTTCTTGTTAACAAGATCTGTGCAAGTAATGAATATTATGCCCAACATTTCCTGTACTTAAGCTAAAGTCATTGTTCCATCTTGATATGAAGAGCCGAGGTATTTTCTTGAGAATTTTAGTGACTTGGGCCAAATCTTCACTTTAAAATGTATTACAAGAAGGTGGTTCATCCCTTTGCATGGTACCAGGCCATTTTTGTCTGAAAATGCTAACTGGTCCTTAAAATATATATATGTCCATCCATTCAGAAATTTTACTGTAATATTAGACATTCACGGAATGTCAGATGGGGGGGAAAAGCTGTGTTCACTGCACGAAATGTTGCATAATAGACTACAGCACTCGCATTTCATTGCTTTTGCACCTCTGCAGGCAAGATAAAGCATCTTTGGCTTTAAAATCCATATTTAATCCTTGCTGTGTCTGAAGGCCTGTAATCTCATGCTCTCCTGTACATGAATACAAAAATTCTGCAGCGTTCTCCAAAGGCAATAAAACCATTTCACCTTTTAGAGAGAATCTGATGATTCTGGGGAAAGGATAACATCTAGGTGAGTTCACAAATTAAACATGGTATGTAAGAGAAAAGAAAGAAGTTCTATTTAAATGCAGAGTTGGGAGAAATTGAGACAAGCTCATTTTCTTTTCTACCCCTGTGAGGTCCTCTAGCAGAGGTGGTCACTGTGAGCTGGCTTCCTCACTATCCACTTCAGGAATGACTGACGAAACAGGTCAGCTCTGACATTCTTGGTTGAGTTCTCACTTCTTTTGAATTCCCCATTCCAAACAGAACGGGGGAATCCACAGGTGTGGTTGAAAGAAGGAGGAATATCACAGGAGATGAGCAAGACCAGAAATCAGGATACGAGTGGTGGTGTGCTCAGTGCAGTTCACACTGTATAGATTCACCTCCTGGGCCAGGGGCTGGAAGCACTATGTTCAGAAATACAGAACTAAGAAGATACCAGAGATGGTGCTCCAACTTTTAAAGGACCTGCTGTTTTACCTGGTGTTATATATATCTCAATACTGAAACATGAAATGGTGAAATGGAGTATAGTCTCATCTGTAGCAGCTAGCAAATAAAATCAATAGATAAAATACTCAGTGCCTGGGATTCAGTCCTAAGAAACCCTGTGGATGGAAAAATAAAAGTCCTATTTTCTGAATATCACCAACAGCACTTACAAAGATGATGGCACACCTGCACTGCTTGCCAGAGCTACTTTATTGCTATCCAAATGGCAAACATAGCATTATGCAGCTGTAACTGTAGGTGTAATCACAATTTTTGCCATTAAAGCTGGAGGAAATTGCTAAAACTTAGTTGGCCAGATCATGTTTTAACACCCAAAAGCATGAGAGGTGACTACACACTTGCAAGCAAGGGACTAGTAGGTTAGTCCTTACTGAGGAGGCACTTTAGCAGTACCTCTCCCTGATGATGCCATCTTGCTGTTGCCAGCTGCTTCCATGCAAAGGCAAGCCCTAAAACCACATTTGCTTTCCTGGGCAAGGACAGTTGCAAGAGCTCCTCTAAATCTGCCTGTACTTAGCAAGGCATCAATGTTTAAAGCGCAGAATTAATCCACCTGCTGACACGTCAGGTTCAGGGGAAAACTTAGACTGAGTTTTTGTTCTGTTTTGTTCCATAGTCCTCTCCCTCTTCACAGCTACCTGAATAAAAAGTTCTTGGTTTGATAAAGTGGTGCGTCCAACTCCTGAATGCAGAGACTGCTTCTCGCTCCTCTTGGCACAGCATCTTTTGGCTCCTTGGCATGGCTAAGCTAAGGCTAACCTGCAGTACCCCTTTCTTGGTGCCTTGCCTTTCCTACTGAACCCAGGGCCAGGGTGGAAAACAAGGGTTAGATGTCAAACAGCAACCAAGACTCTGCCTGGTGAAAGGTGTGTGTGTGTGTGTTTGTGAGGTTCAAAGTGCACAACAGCCCCAGTAGGGAGTCTTTGCAACGCAGTGGTTCAGCTCTTAATGAATAGCTCGTGGTTTGAGCCCTCCCAAGGACTGGTCCCCTGTCCCTGCCTAGGTCAGGGGGCTTGGAAGTAGGTGACCTTTAAAGGTCCTTTCCAACCCAAACCTTTCTATGATCTCTTCTGTGATCCTACAAAAAGAGGGGGATATTTTTGGGCAAAGGCTAGAAGAAGGAAACCAGCAAAGTGACAAGAGTTACTGCTAGTTTTGTGAAGTCAGGATGCAGCTAAGGGGAAGCGACACAGATAAGGAATGTGAAAAATCTCATAAGATCTTTCAAAAGATGGGAAAGAAAGGGGCACTGCACAGGAGCAGCCTAAGGGCAGCTGAAGGGATGCAAAGTTCTTTCTGGGCACAAAACCAGCAACCCTGAAGTGGCTGGAAGCCCAGATTTTTTGTTTTCTTAACAGTGTTTTTTGTCATCATCTGGAATTGTGTTCCAAGAGACAGCCTACCTAGAGCTGCTGTTCAAAACTTCAGCAAATGCAGTTTTCCTCTGATATTCCCCAGACTGGTTTCAGCTGCACCTTGCAATCCCCACTTCCCCTACAGAAACATATATTCCTAGAAAATTTCCTGGAGCTTGCTAGTGAGGCATAAAGATACTCAACCAATTGCCAATTTCTAGTCTCTTGTATCTCTAAATATCCTGCTTTTTTTGAAAATATTTCTCATTATTATGATTGACACCAAATCCATGAGGGAGCTAAAGGTTAAATGGAGTTGAAAGGAGTACCACTGACCATAAAAAGTTACTGCAATTAATAATGTCTGAGAACTTGTGCAAGAAAAAGGTGCACAAGTTAGCAGAAAAAAACCTAAATAACAGCTTTAAGGGTTAGTCTGCTTGTGTTGCATACTTCATTTATATCAAGGTTTTTAAATACTCAATTGTTTGGTAATTAAATTATTTAGCTTTATAGCAGACCTGCAGACTAACCTATTGAAGTGGTACAGAACTGCACGAATGGGGTGCCCTACCTTGACCACTAACCATTCCAGGGAAACCCCAAAGTACACAATACTGTATGGAGTATCAAATGCCAAGGAAAGTATTTGCTCTATTGGTGCATTCTAGTAGCTAGAGTGTAAGCAGTGATAAGACAGGAGCTCTCTGCTGCCTTCGTGATTAACTTAATTACAAACAGAAGTTCCCTGTTCTCCTTTTGTGTGTACAGGTCTATTAATACTAATGATGTGCTCATGCTATCTGCCAATGACCTATTTTCAATTTTACAATACTCACAGGTGTTTGGAAAGTGTGTATTTGGCTATGAAATGCACAAGACCTAACACTGCCAAAAAATATTTGCATTTGCAGGTATTCCTGCAAGACAGTGTCTTCTGAATGAATATCAGACATGAAGAACTCAAGACTGATGAAAATCAAGAGAGGTATTCATCTATTGCTTCCTTTTTGCCTCCTAATTTGGATCTGTCTTGCAAATATTCTTGAATTCAAAACTGTAAGCTTGTCAAAGGTTGCCGCATTCACAGCAGAGATGAGTCATCAGATCCAAGGTTAGTTTTGAGCGCCACATTGCAAGGGAGTTTCAATAATAAGTGTTGCTACTTAGCATGAATATGGTAAAGCCAAACAAAACACCTTGTTTTCCTTTGATAAAACCTGACATGCTTTGCTCGCAGTGTGATTCAAACTCTCTGAAGAGATTGTCACTGCTCTATATTCAACCCAGTATTAATCAAGGCATAAAGTGGTTACCAGATCAAAGACTATTTTAGTAAAATTCCTCTGGAAGGAGTAGCCTGAGAAGATATTCAGCCATTTCACACTGCATGTTGCACAAACTAACCATGCGGTGAGATGAGAGATTTTCCCTGCTGACTTTCACAACTCTATAAAGATTTACTAGATTAAAACAACTTGAGTGTCTGAAGCTTATAGCATATAAAACCTGTACGTTATATCCTTCTTACCTGTCAAATCTAAGCAGGGTTTGTATTTTCTGGCAACTTGTTAATTTTTATGTGGTTTGGCATTGGTAGTTAGATCAACCTGGAAGTTTTTCAGTTATGTGTATGGTAGATTATCCAGTGTTAGGACCCTACTAGTTTTATCATTTAAGGAAAAGAGTAAACTTGAGTAAATGGCATACTCAATATCTGAAATTGCCTTGCTGAAAAAATACTATTGGCTTCTTCCTAGAAGATGAAAAAGTAACATGATGAGCCATTCTCAGAAGAGACTAGGTTAAAGATTAAGCTCCTGTAAAGGACTAGAACCATTCCTAAACTTTAAATAGGAAAAATTTGGAATCTGAGGTCTTTTAAGGCTCAGTGGAATGAAGCTGTTGACTGTAAAACCCTTCGGCACAAGGCACAACAGTTTCTGAGACTGAGGAGGCATTCAACCAGGATCACTGAGGCTCTCCCCACAAACCTTGTCATGTTTTCATCTTCTCTACCACACTTCCTCCTCCTCTTCTTCACTACCATCAGGCATCTTTATCAGATCACTGTGAAGAACTGTCCCCTCTTTAGGGCATCAGCTGCTGATCATAGTTGAGCATACTTGCCCCTCCTGAAGCCCTTCTCTTGTTAACAGGGTTGCTTTCCATCAATCCTTTTAAAACACTTTTTGGATGTGGCCGTAGTATAAATAGCCCAGGGCAGCCCTGCTGCTGGCTGCTGACACTGGGCACTGCTCCCAGAACAGGTCTGTGCCTTAATCCTGCCTGTTCTGCGACTGCGTGCTGGGGCTACACTTCAGCTCATCGAGGACAAATGCAATGTGAAACTGTTCTGAGATCTAATTAATAATATGATAAAGGCTTCCCCTAACAGCTTTCCTACAGCATTCCTGTTTTTGGGATTCTTTCTCTGCAGTTTGGATCTTGCATTCTCCTCTCCCCTCTCCTGAACCTTGCTGCCAGCACCCTTTCCCCTCACCTGACTTTCCCGAAGGCAAAAGGCGAGTCCCTGCTTCTCCCTTACAGTCCATAAAGTGTCTTTCCAAACCCCTTGAAAACGCCACCTTGCCTTGAGGCTCTTTACCCACCTACCTTACCTTCAAGCAGATTAAACCTCCCAGTTTCTCTGGTGCCATTAGAGCACCCATAGCTCTGCCAGAGTTCAGTCCTCAAGTTCACTGCTCCTGGAGGCAGGCACTGTGGAGGCTGTCAGCAGGGAGGACCCACAGCCATCCTGTGGCAAAAGCCATACATGTAGTTCCCCAAATCCTCTCGCTTTTCCATCAGTGACAAATTGAGACCCACTGAAGCCACAATGATTTCACATTTGCAGCTGTAGCTATCCTCAGAGGAGCTAGGCCAAAACACTGACTTTTATATACATACACACGTACCTATATTAAAATAAATAAATAATATACATATGGTGCTGAAAGGCTCAGGATCTCAAACCTCACCCACCACCACCACCACCACATGTGCCATCATGCCACAGTTGGTCTTTGGGCCCCCAGTGACTCAGAGCAATGCCATCGACGTGGTCCCGCAGGGACTCTGCACCAGCTGCAGTTCTCCCTCCCATGCCTTGTGCCAACACCGGCCCAGCCCCACTCGGGCTGACACAACCACCTGCAGTTTTTAACATGATAGAGTATCAGTCTCCAGAGCTGCCTGAGGGAAAAATGCATTCCACTCACCTAATTGCATTAGTCTGTTGTTTCTCCCTCCTTTGGAATTAAGCTATTAAAAAAAAAAAAAAAAAATTAAAAAAAAAATGTATTAAGGTTTCAGTGCCGCAAGGCGTAAGACAAGAAGGGCTAGTATAAAAGCTAATCTTAAGGTAAATTTGGATTACATGTTTCAGCCAAAGTTTTAGTAATTTTAAAGGCCCACAAATTTGTTTTTTTGTTGATTAAATGCCCCTCTCTGGGTGTGACACAGTTCATTTTCTTCTTAGCAGCTGGTACAGGGCTCTGTTTTTTCCATTTATGAGAATAAAGTTGATAACAAACTGATGTTTTGGCTGTTCCTAAGCAGTGCTTACCCTAAGCCAAGGACTTTTCAGTGTCTCTTTCTCTGTAAGTGAGGAGCTGCACAAGAAGCTGTGAGGGAGCACAGCCAGGACAGTGTATTTAATATTATTACTAGTATGTTATTATATTTTCGTTCAATCCTTAAATTTTTCTTATCTCAACATGAGATTTACTTTTTGTTTCTGATCTGCTGGAGGGGGGTGGGAGCAGGCAGCTGCGTGGTACTTAGTTCCTTCCTGGGGTTAAACCACAACAATAAATTCTTGTGATTATCTATTTGGGAAGGAGGGGTGGTGTGTTGAAGGGGATATAATTTTTTTTTAAACTCTTACAAATATTTCCCTGCCATTTGGAGGAATGGTCAAAAACAATACAGAAAAATACCAAATAGTGAGAAGAGACAGTGATAAATAGTTGAGAACACTTGGACTTGTATAAGCTGAAAGAAATCCACTGTGAGAAGAGTTCTATTGTCAGAGAGGGGCCTTAGATTTAGAATACCAGACGAAAATGATACGAACAAAATCATAAGGCTGAAAATTATTCCAGCAATACTGATGGCACAAGAGGCCCTGTTGCTTCTCAGAGGAAAGGGCGTGCTACAGAAAGACTTAACCTTGAAGAATCACAGAATGGGTCAAGATGAAAGAGACCACAGTGGGTTCAACCTCCCTGCTCAAGCAGTGTCATCCTAGAGCACATGGCACAGGATTGCATCCAGATGGTTCTTGAATATCTCCAGTGAGGGAGACTCCCCAACCTCTCTGGGCAATCTGTTCCAGTGCTCAGTCACTCATAAAGTAGTTCTTCCTCATGTTCAGGTGGAATCCCGTGTGCATCAGTTTCTGCCCATTGTCTCTTGTCCTATTGCTTGGCACTACAGAGAAGAGCCTGGCTCCATCCTCTTGATAACCTTCCCTTCAGATAATTATAGACATTGATAATGTCCATCTCTTCTCAAGCTTAACAGGCTCAACTCTCTCAGCCCTTCCTCATAAAAGAGATGTTCCAGTCCTTTATCATCTTTGTAGCCCTCCACTGGACCTGCTCCAGGAGCTCCAGGTACCTGAACAGGTACCTGGTATGTGGCCAAATGCCAGAACATTTAAATAAGCAGAAGACACCCCAAATAAAACCTGACCATTAGGTGCTCTGATACAGCCTGATAGGACAATTGGCCAAGTTATTCCATCCTGCCATGGCACACCTCAGAAAGTGAGGTCATAGAAAAATATCTCTATTTTCCTGTCTTTAAAGCATCTCCAAAAGGCACAGGTATCTCATAGGCACCAAGCCTGCAAGACATTAACTGCCCCTGACCCTTTCCCTCTCTTAATACAGTGAACCTTTTCTCCTTGGGAAGCTGAATTCTGTAGGCTGAGTTTGAGGCAGACTGAAGGAAACTGCACTTGCCCTCAAGAGAAGTCAAATTCATCAACTGCTAATGATTTCTGAAGCCCTTGGTTGTATTTAAATAGATTATATAGCATCTCAGTCTGCTTCCTCTGCTAGGGTCAGTATGAAACTCCACTTTTGCAGCAGCAGTACCATAAATCTTGAGTGTTTTTGGCAAGGTGGAGAATTTCCTGTAACTCAAACACTTCACCCACAGGATAAGGCAGTAGGTGAGTCCTCTGTCCTCCCCTTTGGGGATGATATTCACTGCAAAGGCTTCACTAACAAGAGGCTATTCAATCTCTGCAATGGTTGCAGACAACCCCTGTGCGGGACAAAGACAGTTTGTGCTCTTTGTATCTTCTCACTCCTCGGGTAAAGGCCCCACCCCACACATCCAGTTGTGTGAGGGAAGACATAAATAAGGATTAAAGCAGGAGTGCCTGTATCTCAGAGAAAAGACACAGAGTGAGCATGTGTACACCAAGGATTTGGAGAGCGTTCAGCCATGACCTGGGCATCCTGACATGACAGTATGTACAGTTGCTCATACAGCTGGTGAATAATAAATACCTCAACATGCCCTTGAGATGGTACTTCTAAATACTTAGCTCTTCATTGAAGCAATCGGAACCCTGATTAGATTTACCCTACAATACCGTTTTTGTAGAAGTTTTTACACAGTTCATTTGACTTTTAAAAGAGATTGTCTTTTGAAGAGCAAGTGCAGCTTACCAAAATAACCTTTAAGCTGCAAGTGGCTTTGTTTGAAATACTGTTCTGCTATTCGACTTGTCATCTCAGTCTCAGAGTTTATCTTCTCTTAAAACATAGAAAAATTGCTACAGCATTTCTTGTAAAAAGTTTTCACCTTCTTTACCGCTTTATATTTCTCACTATGTTAAGTTATAAGCTATAGAGTTTGGGACCACAGATGAAAAGCAATTATCCCTTGGGGAACAAGTACAAAAAGGACTATAACTCACCACAGAAAGCACCAGAGGGTTGTTTGTTTGAATTATCAGAAGCAGCTTTTTAAAGTGAAAAACTGACAGTAGTTTTTTTTCACACAACCTCACATGTGCCACTACTGCACGGGAAGCTTATAGCTTCAGACAGTGTTTATATCTGCCCACAGTGCTGCATCCGTCCTCGCAGGAGCTGTCACCCTTGGTCAGTGAATGCAGCGTGCTGAATCATCAGGCTTTTAAGCGTGTTCCCTGGAATGAGATTTATTTATCACGAAGCTTCCCTACCACGCAGCACACCGAAGGAAAGTTCCTTTCAAGCCTCTGTTACCAGAAGCTGTTTTGGATGCTTGCAGCTCAGCAGGGATGTGCAAACTAGTTATATACCGAAGGATTTTAAATTCATAAACACAACGCACCACAGGGCCAGCCAACAACTCTTCTGTGTCCCAACTATTCACAGCGATAAAACAAACACACAAACGCGCTTCTCGGTCCTTCAACCCGCTAGATACTAATTACTCTCTAGTGATGCAACTCAGTGTAATACTTCTGGGATTTTTCTGGCTTCGCTGCCACAGGATAGCAGACTCGGTTCGAGTCGGGAGATTGTGCTAGCACTGTCATAGCGTTGAAATTTCACTTCCTTTTCTTATTTTTTTTTTTCTTTTAAGAGGGGGGAAGTAGTAACCTCTTCTATCCTTTCCCAAAGTAGTTTCGGCCCCCCAGGCAATGGCTGAATTCGACAGCGCCAGCCACCACCCACCTCCGACCCGAGCTGCCCACGGGTGAAGGGATCGCCCCCGTCCCGTCCCCCGCGGGGCGATGCCCTCGCCCGCGGCGCACAAAGCCGCCCACGCCCCGCAAAGGCCACCCACGCGTGGCACGGCCCCCCCCGGGCTGCCAGCGTGGCACAATCCCCGCTCCTGGCCTCACCTGCTCCGCTCCCTGCTAGCAGCAGCCGCCTGTTTTCCTTTCTCCCGCCCGCCCTGCTGACAGCCCGGCTTTGTCCGCCCGCCCCGCTCCGCCCCACGCAGGAGGCGCCACGGGAACCGCGCCGGGAACGGCGCTGGAACCCAGGACAGTATCGTGCCCTGCCCTGGTGGGAGCATCCTGCCCAGGGGGTTCCACGCACTGGGGAGCGAATGCACCAACCCACGCCTTAGTGCAATTATTATTATTATTATTGTTGTTGTTGTTACTACCAGTATTATTTTGTTGTTGTTTCTATTTATTTACTGTTTCTAGATTTTAATTTCCTCCTTTTATTTTTTTTTTCCTCTTTCTTTCCTTCTCCTCTGCCTCTTATCTCCCTCTCCTCTGCTCTCCTCCTTTCTTTCCTTCGGTGCGAGGTTAAGCTCCGGCTCCCGGCGGTTCCCAGGTGAGCGCAGCCGGCCCCTGCCGAGGCGATGCCCCCCGCGGCCGTGCAGCCCCCGCGGCTTTCCCTGAGGGCTGCCAGGCGGCTCTGCGGCTGAGAAGCAGCTCCTGCATCGCCTCTCTCGGCCGCCTTCCCCGCTGAATTCCCACGGCTCGGCTCAGCAGCCCGGTTGGACCCGCCTGAGGGGCAGAGCGCAAAAGCCGGCTCTCCAGGAGACACATATTTCCACAGGCTCTCAGAAATCACCCCCTGCATCAAAACGGTCCCACCTGCTCTCGAAAACTGAGCTAGCCAGGGAAGCTGTCAGGCTTAGTTCTCTGCTCCACAGATGGACTGTTAGTCAAGTCCTGCCCACATGGAGTCTAGTGGTTTATGCTGCATGTCATGTAACCACAAGTGCTGAGGGCAGGTGATCTCTGTGTAGGATGGTTTTCCCTATTTTTGTTACGGCAACTATCTAAGGCTTTGAAAAAAAAAAGAAAAATGGTGCAGAGCCTTCCCTCCCTTGTAATGCCACCTGATATGTCACCCAGGAGTTGTGTTAGGGCACATCATTTAAATGAAGACAAAATTTAAAATGTGGGGGGAAGCCCCAAAGCTGTGAAATAAATTACTCAAATTTGCTGCAACCTTGTTATTTTTGAAGATGGAAAAGCATTAGATATCAGGAAGAAATTCTTTACTGTGAGGATTGTGAGGCACTGGAACAGGTTGCTCCATCCCTGTAAGCACTCAAGGCCAGGTTGGATGAGCCTTTGAGCCTGATCTAGTGGAAGGTGTCTCTGCCTATGGTAGGAGGGTTGAACTAGATGGTCTTTAAGGTTCCTTCCAACTCAAGGCATTCTAGGATTATGCATGTTAGAGGAAACAGTGCTGTTCTCTTCTGAGCAGCTCTGGGAAGGAGAAGGGCTGAGATCTGGCTTCTTCTCCAATGTTTATGGGACCTCTCCTGCTGCATATTTTAAGGCACCCTATGTCCCTAGGAATGTACCCCAATTAAGTGACAGAAAGAGTGGTCTGGAAATGATGATGGGGGAAATAGCCATGGGATCTCCAACCCTTTCCATTACCAGGAAAAGAGACTACTTCCTGCTTTGGGAGCAGGTTAGCGCTGAAGCTGAGGTGCAGAGGGTTTCACCACCACTGAGTGGGCTGGAACCATCTGCTCTCAGGGGTGCAGAGCAGGGCTCATGACAGTTGGCTCTTTGATGGCAGAAGAGCAGTGGCAGTGCCATGACATTGGCACTGCTCTGTACCGCTGATGAGATGATGCTAAAAATGCGAAACTGGGCCTGGAGGTCATCACTGCTTCCTTCCAGAGGTGACAGGCACTTCTTGTGGGGCAGGGAGGGAATCCCAAATATGGTGCAGAGCAGGAAACCCCTCAAAAACCTACCACTCAAAACCAAAGGAATTTTCTAGCTTTTTTGGTTCCTTTGGAAACACATGAATTTTATCCTTATCCCGTTGCTTCGTGTCATAGTGACAAGAAACCTATTTTTGTGCCCGCAGAACAATCAGAGGATTTTAGTGCATCTGCAGGCTGCATTTTAACTGAGTTTGGAGATCAAAAGGTATGCTATTTTGTATGGCCTTCTCTGGGACTCTGCACAGCAGTGTTTGAGGTCCTGGTGCATGATTTTATCATCAGCGTGTGCCTAGGTGTTTCAGGAATTGTAATCTTCACTGTGCAGAAAGGAGGCTGCAGAGCAGAGAGACAGAGCTCAGCTGAAAAACATCACCTCATCTTTGAGCACGTCCAATCTAGATGCCCACGAGGAGACCTGCTGACTGAGGAGCCCTGTGCTCTGGAGGTTTAGCTGCAGGTCACTGCTGACTGGTCCCTCTCTCTTTTGCTTGAGGCTCCCAGTGTCATAGGTGAGAGGTGTATTTGGTCTCAGCTATGGCCAGGTGCTTCCACGTCCATCATCACTGGACCAGGTGGGCAGCATAGCTCACTCTGCCCCCTGCACATCTCTGATTTCCTAAGCCAAAACTGCCTGATCTAATGAATATCATCTCCCAAGAGCCTTCAGGTATCAAATACCCAGAATCAAGGAGTTTTAAAACTAGACAGGCTCATGATGAGGCCCATGTAAGGTCTGGCCTGGGGATTTATCAGTCATCTACAGGAACGTGGAAGCTGTCCTCTCTGTAGACATCCTGACATGTGTTTCCTTCCCTCAGACACTTCCCATGTTCTATGCCAATGCCAGCGCATGCGTAAGGACCATTGCAAAAAGCAGCCACATTTTGCTCTAGTCCCTCTGTAGTCAATTTTGTTTCTGGATCAGGCTAGCGATACATTTGTGGCCAGTTTGGTTTTGTGTCATGTTCCACCAAAGGTGGTGGAGGTATCACCTGGCAGTGGGGTGGGCTGGCAAACTGGTTTTACCTACCAAAATGGTTTTAAAAATGAATATTTGTCTCATGTCTAAAACTGGATGGTTGCTGGTTATCTCTCAAGAAAACTTGCTCTGCAGCTCATGTGTGGATTCGTGTTTAGCAAGTGAAAAAAGAGAAGATGACTCTAAGCTGATAAAGAAAAGGTCAAAGCAACACACACAGGTTCTAGTTTTCCTTCAAACAGTAAGAAAAGCATATGCAGATGCAACCGTGGCCTGGTCAGGGTTAGGGCTGCCCAGGTTCAGAAGAAGCTGCTGAATAATCTGCCTGCAGAGCCTCAGGGAAGCGCAACCATCTTTAGCCACACTCTCCTTATTGCAGGGAGAAATGACGACTTTCAATTTTTTAAGAGCTCTTTACACTTGATCTCTAATAGCTGATGGAAGAGATGCAGCTAGGTTACAGGACATAATCTCAGTATAATTTATTACCAAAGGCTTTTTCCTGAATTCCTTTGACCCTGCAACCTCCTTGATGTCAATCTGGTGCAGGGTCATGGCCGAAGAGGGAATATGGCCTTTTCACTTTCCTTCTTCATAGCTGTAATTAATTATCTGCATCATCATCATCAGTGAGTGCAGTTAAGGGTGGAACAAAAGGGACATCAGTCTCTTTAATGCAGAACTGATTTAGATGCTCTTCTGTCAGCATTTGGATCTTTCCCATTACACAAACCCACAGGAAAAGCCAAGTGTGTGATTGAGTCTTCTAGCAAAGACATACACTAAAGCATCCACGTAAATACATCTACCTGAATATAACACACAGTATTCCATCTTGAAGATGCTTCTCTGTTTCTTCATTTATTACTTCATTATTTCTCAACAGTAGCATATTTTTTTATGCTAGCCCAAAGTGTGCACTATATTTCCCATTAAAATAAATGGAAAGATTTGAAATTACATATCCTCTTATAATACATATCAGCAGCCTTTTTTTTTTTTTTACAGAACATATAACCCCCAAATTTGTCTCAGGGTAAGTAACAGCACTTCCTAAAGGTCACGATGAGACAGGTTAAATTGTTGTTTTGTAGAACCTGTTGGAAGAAAATGTGCAACATTTCCACTTTAGCTGAAAAAAACCTTTTCAGTCCTTTTATTTTTCTGCCTCTTCTTCCCTTACCAACTGTCCTCCCAAACCACATTTCCCACAAAATACTGTATTTGGTCAAACCTTACTGTTCAGTATCCAGAAAGATCTAAAGAAATCCTCAGAAAACCATCATCTCATACTATTGCTCATTTCTCTACTTGCTTCACTGGTGTGTTTATTAATTTTTACCTTGTAACCCAAGTGCCCCCAATATGCCAGGAAGCACTGTGCAGTCAACAGGCAGTGACTGTGCCCGGCACATAGAGAAATTAATCTGAAACTGATTAATAAGATAAATTGCCAAGTTCATCCTAACATGCAGTCCACCATCACGCTACAAGTGTGCACCCGTGCACGCCACTGTGTGCCACAGGGCACAGCACATTAAAGACCATGGGGTCTCATATACACAGTGTCCCTGCTACCTCTCTCATACAGTAGCCACATCGAGCAGAGCAGAGCACAGGGAGGCAAGGGGAAGGAATGAGGCTGAGAAAGCTGTATTTTGTCTTGTGTCGGGAAGGTAACCTGATACATTGTACAGTATTCTTACAGAAGGTCTTTTCCCTGCCAAAGCCTTAAGAAAACAACCCCCAAGTACATTAGTGGGCTAATAAATTGTTTGCTTGGATACACGCAGCCTATTTTACATGGAGTGTGTGAAATAGAAGTGATACATCAGCTGTCACTCTTTATATTTTATAGAATAGTATATCAATTATTGGGGGTGTAGGTCTGAAAAGTCTTACTCAAGGTCATCACCTTCAGCGTTCTGTTGCTGAAAGGCAGGCTCTAATAGAGCCATTCCCAGCTCACATAGGATATGATCATTTGCTTCTGTTGCTGCCCTAATGCTTTATTTCTAGTAGGACCAAGGCAAGACTTTTGGCACAGTCCTCTCCTCACTCATCTTGCTTGCCTCAGGGAAGGACAGCGTTAAGTGGTAATTGCCTCAGCCCAGCCCCAGCATTAAAAATTAGGTTCTTAGCTGTATCTACATATTTGCCCACTCTACTAGCATCCCTAGAGAGCAATCCCTCCTCCCTAACCTCTCTGTGGCCCTGATATCCCCTATCACTAGGATGAATGAATTACTTTTAAGAGTGCATTTAATTTAAGGGGTTAAGACTCCCCCTTCGTGAGGTCAGACCCAAGTATGGCCTTTTTAAATGGTTCTCTCCAGGGAGACAGTTTTTCAAACTCTGAAATAGTCGGATAGTGATGATAAATGTATTCATTTAAAGGAAACTGGCAACATTTGAAAAAAATAGATGCTACACTCAAGTTCTTTATGAGCACTTATGCAATGGTATCTATTAACCAAGGTCCTTTTCAGGGAAGCTCCTAGGTATGCACCGTGTATCAGGCCCACATCTAAATGCTTTTCTTGCTGGAATCCTTTCTTGAATGTATGCCAAATCCCTAATTTCCAAAGGGATACCAAAGTCCATCTTGATTTACCTTTGACCTCAAAGTTTCAGGGTTTGAGAGTGGTCTCTTTCATTAGATGGAATAAGTTTTCATCAGTGAGAACCTGGCTAATCAAGTTGCTGAAATCGTGATGTTAAATCTTTCTGGGTTTGTGAAGCGTGAAAGCTCTTTGCAAGGCCAGGGACTGCTTTCCTGATGCCATGAGGATTTCTGGATTGGATTGTCGTTATATAAATTGGGAAAGAAGCAAACCCCTCAAGGTTAATCTAATACTTGTCATCAACTGCATGAGAAATATTAGCCAGCAGTCATAAAGGACTGGCAACAGACTGTTGTTTAGAAGGTGGTTATAGTGTAAAAATGAAGGAGACTGTAGCCCCACTGTGGATGGAGACAGTCCCCAGCTGGTGGGACCTACCAGATGACAGTCAGGGGATATACACTGAGAAAGTGAGGAACATTGAGGCTGAAGATCTCCTTTCCTTGGAAACTTCTACTCAGAGGTAGGATCATAGTGATATCTGTGGTACAGAAGCAGATGGATGAGCAGACAACGTCTATGTCACTTAGCAGAGGAGACAGATAGTACCTAACCAAGTGTGAAGCTGGTCCCTGTGCTCCTACAGCACCGTGGGAAGTGCTGTTCCTGAATAGCCTCAGGGACCAGGGAAAGTGGGAATGGTCTGACAAATCGTTCTATGACTCTATGATTCTATGAACACTGTTGCTAATGGCAATGTGCCATTATACGAGGTCTCCTCATCCTCTACAGGTGGCTCCCAAACAGTGCAGAAATCAGGAAACCTTCTGTTTTGAAGGATCAGACTTACCCTGATTACAACTGGAAGAAATTCTGCTCCCTGAGGGAATAATTAGGAAGCTGAGCTAAATCTCAATGTTGAACCACACTTTCCCTTTACAGTGGTTTTCCTTTGCAACTTGGAAGGTAATTTCTCTTTGAAAACATTGTGCACATCTCACTGTAACAGATGCTGGAGAGAGCTGTGTTGTTCTTTCCATGACTGTCAGGAGCAGAAGCAATGAAATGAGGGGTAAAGTGAGGAACCTTTTCTTCTGAAAACATGGGGTTTTTTTTGTTCTGTAGAGCTGAGGTCACTTTGGGTAATCATGGCAGCAAGATGTACTGCCATAACCAGATGCAAAGTTATGCCCTGATTTAGTGGCATGGGTTAAAATTATTTAGTTTATGGCATTTGGCATAGGGGTTTTTTCTAAATAAGGAAGCATGAGTAATCAGAAATCTCCTGTTTTAGTATTACCATAG
Organism: Empidonax traillii; assembly: GCF_003031625.1. NCBI lineage: Eukaryota > Metazoa > Chordata > Aves > Passeriformes > Tyrannidae > Empidonax > Empidonax traillii. The sequence continues at coordinate 1,160,165 of NW_020955474.1, forward strand.
AAACAAGCCATGTAAGAAGTAAATGAACTGTGTGCAGAGCTGCGTCAGGTCTTACTGAATCTGTAGAAATAAAACTAACAATGGTGGAAGAGTCCAGGGGACTGAATATCCCAGTCAGCAGAGCACTGAAAGCCCCTAACATTGTTCACCCTGCCACCATGTGTTTCTTTGTTCTCGATGAAATTAATTCTGTGCACTGTCCATGTACACACATTTGGCTTTTTCTCCTAGTAGTGACTAACAGTAAGAGAACAATAATGAGCACATTTTTTCCATGTCAGGCTGTAGATTTTCTGGGAGTGGTTCAAAGTGATTTTGCTGTGTTATACAGCAAGGTGAGTTTTTATTAAATATTACTTTTGGAAAAGTATACTCAGTATACTAGTAACTGTTAATCCATTACAGTGGCTAATAAGGAAACTAATGACTAAACCTTTTCCCACAGGACTTAACAATTTGCATAAGCAATTTCTACCTCCACAAGCCACTTTCTCTCCCACAAAGACAGTAAAATTTTAAGTTAAGTGTCATATGAGGGCAACACTCATAAAAAAGAAATAAGGAAGAAATAACACACTCCTGAGAAAATACCATCACTGTTCAACTTAAAAAGTTCCCTGGTTGTCATTTACATAAAAATATAAATATTCATACCACCCTAATAGTACAAGAAAGAAGTGAAATAGAGGCCTGTATCATGACTGCTGATCAGAGTTACAGCTTCAGAGTTTCCTTGAAAATCCAGGCATGCTGATGTTGTTCTACACTCATATAGAACTACTGACAACACACATATCAGTGCAGTTAAAGTGATTTCAGTGTTGTCAGTGACCTTATTTGAAGAGGTAGTAGAAATTTCTGAAGAAAGATGGACTAGTATGAGATGATAAATGCAGTTTGGTGTATATGGGATGCAAAGGAGTTCTTTTGAAATGCTGCCACAAATGCTGAAAAGCACAAGTCTGGAGAGTTACAAAGGGCAGACTCCCCCAGTTCTGGCCCCACTGATGCTAAAAGAGCAGCTTCCCCTCTCAATCATGATAAGGAAATATATCCTGTATCCTTGCCCTTCTCTGTTGCCTCTTTTCTCTCCTGCGCACCATGTGAATGCGTCTGTCAGTAAGTGCTCTGGGTAGCGCAGCACTTCAGTAACTCTGGCAACAACATATTTAAATTGACAGGGACTGTATTTTGCAATGAGCTGGGTATTTGGCAGAAGTTTAGTAAAGGGCATTTTCCTTGGCATTGCTTTGGCTCTGCTTACAGAAGCAGGCAGCGGCTTTGGAGAGGGGAATGCTGGTGAACCTAAGGGCCACATTAGAGGTGTGCTAGGGAAGGGATACCCTGGGCAAGCCCTGGGCTAAAGGGCTTTAGCACCTGTAATTTGTTAAATGCATTTGTATTTGTAAATTCATGGCATCATCTGGTTTCTTAAAAAATGAATCCTTGTTGTGGCTTCCGTGCCTGCTGGACAGTGTGAAACAAAGCCCTGTGAGGATAATCAAGTGAGTCCTTTTAAAAAACATTCCTGGTGTGAGCAAAACCCCTCAGGTTAACACATCTTTTACTGACTGAGGTTAGAGTTCCCAACTTCCGCTGACAGCAAAAGGTGAGCAGAGCTTTTCAAGTGAGCCAAGGAGATGCACTATGCTCTACAGCTGCAGAGTTTCAACATGAACTGAGTTCCCAGAACTAAGAACTTAATTCCCAAAGTCTTGCTTAAGCCTATTTAAAAAATAATTAGTTGCCTAACATCCTGAAATCAAAGGAGACACCTAAATAACTCCAGAATTTTGTTAGTATTTTGCACACATAAATATATTGGCCTGTATTCTCAAACAGCCTCCAATTTATGATGACGATAATAAGGAAAGCTAGATCAATCTTGTCTCTTAGAATTAATTATTTATCTGCAGACAAAGAAATAGGAGTCCTTCATGGTATTGCATTTTAAGCTTGAAGTTTGAAAGTGAGCATTGCTGTAATAGACACAAAATATAGATTGGAGAGCCTAACTAGGTGTGAATAAAAGAAAAAACAACAAAAGACCACAGCAAACTTTTTAAATTATTGGGATGTGTTGATTTTGATTTGTAATAAAGGACAGTTTCTGTATTGAAGAGGAGATTTGTCTGGGAGCAAAGCCACGAGTAGCAGTGGTGGGAGGAAGGAAGAAGAGAACTACACAGATATTTTTGTTGCGAATTGTCCAGAAAGTGGCTGCTTGTAACAGTTTAATAAACAAATAGTACTCACAATTCTTTGCACTGCAGATGCCCTGATATTAATGGGACTCCGTGAAAAGATACACAATAACAACAGTTATTGCTTTTTACTGCTCCATATGCATTGGGGGAAGTAAATATGAAAAAAAAAGTTACAACTAAAACCCTCTCAAATACTCCTCCCCAGCCAACATTATTATGTTTTTAAAATTAGCTGTCCACAAAAATAAGCTTCTTTCAGCTTCATGAGTTGCAGAGTAAGTTTTGAAAGATAAGGTAAGATTTGCCATGGCCCAAGTTGCTGTGTTTGGGCTGGAGCAGGCTATCTGTCCTTTGCACATGCACAGCCACACTCCCACTGCCCTCCAGCACTCCACATGTTCCAAATAGACAACAGCCTAAGGGAGAAGTACAGCTCCATCATTGGGCTGGTCCTCACCCTTCATGATTAGGAGGGGTCGCTGACACGGCAGCAAGACCCTGAAGGCAAAAGTGGGCTGGGATCCTCCCCTCTCCAGCTCACAGGGCCCCATGTCTGGAGGACAGTCACTTGCCAGCCCTGCCAGCTCCCCATCTTTCTGCCTCTGTGGTCCAACAGGGACGTATGGGAGCAGTCTGAGCTTGCTCTGCAATGCCGAGCTCTGGGTCTCTCCTGTAGTACGTGCAACCCTGTTCACCCATCACACAAATGCCAAGGAGAACTGGAAACTGTCTGAAGGCAAGTTGGCCCCTATGCCAACATGAGGTGATGAGAAATGAGAAGGAAATATTGTTTGCAATTTGAGGGGTTTGCTTTTGTTTTCCATGGGGAGCACCTCTGGCATGGTGCCTGGGAACTGATGGCTACTCCTGGATACATGAAGCATAACTCTGGAGTGTGTCCCACATTAGCCATGAGTTACAAAATAGGCAGTAGCTCTGGATAATACCTGCATACATTTGACTTGTAGACACCCACTTAAGGATTTCTACAAGGCTCACTACTATGCAGCATCACTGAATTCATCTCAGTGGGGTTAAATTAGTCTTGACTTTGCCACCCTCTGCACAGAACAAACACTCCTGTGCAGTGATAACTCTCTAGTCTGATTTAAATCAGTCACAAAATCAGTTCTACCAAAACACTCAAAGCCTTTTCAGTAACTGGAGCTATTCCATGATGAATTTCAGGTTTTGACATGGAAGAAATTTAGCTGTACAGATAAGCTGAAAAGTTGTTCAAAACAAACAAAAAAAATCTGTATTTTTCCATTTTTCCTAGTTCTTACATTTGAATTAAAATTATCTACACCAAGGTAGGACCAGAAATATTTCATGTGAAAGCTCAAAAATATTGCCAATGTTTGATGAGTTGAAAGCAAAACCTGAGCCTTATACACTAGCTGGGCTATGAGTACAACTTAGCCTAAAACTGACATGTCAGATTGGAGCTTATAATATTTCCATTATTTTCAGAAGGCTTGAAATTTCTAAACCAGATGTAATGATTCAATTAGAAACACATCTTTTTAATGGAAAAAAACCCCAAATTTCGATGGTGGCACCAATCCTTTAGCCACCTATTGATAAGGTAGGCTTTCCTACTCTTCTCATTCATCTCCTCATTCATTCCACCAAGAACAGGAACCGAGGCAAATACTACCTGTGCGCCTGTCCCATGAACTGATCTACCTAGTGCCTTGAAATCCTTTTCGATTGCCTTGGCACTTCTATTAATATCATCACTGCCTGCCTGGATTACCAACAGTGCATAGTAATATGAGGTTCAAATTAGCTCAGGAAGTCTCCTACCAATGTCCCTCACCCTGGCTCCAGGAAAGCAGCAAACCTCCCTGGGGGATGGGTCTGGTCGACAAATAGGGCCCTCAGTTCCCCTCAAAAGGGAGTCACCTACCACAACTACCCTTCTTTTTTTCCTTATAGCTGTAGTTGTAACTCGTCTGCTAGACAGGGTGCAACCTGCAGACAGGTCTTCCTCTTGCCTGACCTCTACTTGACTTTCCAAGTCTAGGGCCTCATATCTTTTCTTCAAGGGCACCCGGGAAGGTGATGGGGGTTGAGAAGGTGTTCTTTTACCTCTCCAAACAGGGACCTGTTGCCATTGCCCCCCATCCACTCAGTTTGCTCCATCTGCCTGACGGCAGGAGGGGCAGGGAATCACTGTCTCCTGCTGGACTTCCCTGGAGGTCGAAAGGGCGTGACTCCACCAGTCTGTTTCCCTTTCACTTTCCCTAATGCTTCTCAGCCTCTCTACCTCTTCCTTGAGCTCTTCTACCATGCCCAGCAAATCACTGACCTGCTTGCATCGCACACAGGTGCCTCTCGCAATGTCCTCTGGCACTGCTGCCAGGGTCAAACAGTCTGCGCAGCCAGAGACCTGAATGGCTGCATCCTTCTTGGAGGGTTCTGTCTGTGTCAACACACTCCTGGTGGTAACAGTAGCGACGGCTTTCATTTGTTTAGAAACCATCACCAGCTTTAGTTGAAATGTGAAGGGAGGAAAAAAAAAAAAAATCAACCAACCAACCACAACAACAAAAAACACCACCACCACCACCACCACAACAACAACCCCAAACACAACTTCCCCTGAGAGACCTAGGAGGTGGCCATGCCAACTGGCATGCCAAGCCCCTACTTACCCACTCCTGTTCACTCCCTGGAGACGTTTATATAGCCCTCTCAAGCAGCAGCTAACGAGCCTGTCCCACCCCTCTCTCACCTGAGTTGGTTCCCGAGGAGCGGCCAAGCCCAGGCAGGAATAATTAGGGCTTATTATGACATAATATATACAAATTCATAGTGCA
>NW_020955474.1:1165757-1198059 GCF_003031625.1 Empidonax traillii
AGACTTCTATTAAGTTCTGAGCAGACCTGAAAAAAATAATCTGGGAGTAATTGTTTGCTCTTTCCCAGAATACAGGAATTTGGAGTAAAACCTAGAGGTTCTAGCTGGCAGACTGAGAAGAGATGCAAGAACAAAAGTGTTATTTGCACAGCAGGTTGTGGATCTCAAAGCCACAGGATCTTATGGATCTAAAAGGCCTAAAAGGGTCAAAATTTGAATACATTAATGAAAGAAAAATCCACAGGGGCTGTTGAACACCAAGATGCCATATCTGCAGCTACAGTCACAGAAGGCTAGTAACTATTTTGAGAGAATGTCCCTACATTGCTGCCTATTTTTATGTTCTTTGCAAAGTAGGTAATATTCGTTGCTGCCAGAGACAGGATCTTGGACTAGCCGGACCTTGAACCTGATCCAATGTATCTGTTCTTTTGATCTTACATTAATTTTTAGCAAGAGAAAAAGGAGGGGGGTGGTATTTTAGTACTCAGGACTTTTAAACTTTGAATCCCTTATGTTCAGTTCCCAGAGCTGAGGAAAAAGAACTTAAATCAATATCCAATCAAATACAATGATTTTTGAGTGACTTGGAATTCATGAATAATAGGGCTATATTGCGTAGTAAACCACAGCTTCAATATGCCAAAAGTCTAAAATAGAGCATGGATAATAAACATATTCACAGCTGTTTTCTGATGATCTTGAAGTACAATGGATAGCACCATTGTTTTTGGTGCAATCTCTGATTTTCAGATAAAACTTTGGCAGCATTGTAAAACAGAATTCTTTTCTCCACACATATTTTTCTTCAGAAGTACCAAGAACCAACTGAAGATCCTTGGCAGTTTTTACAAATTGCTCAAGATCTGCTTCTGCTAAGTGCCACATTCGTGGTTTTATATTATCAAGGATAACTTCTCATGACTCAGATTAAAAAAGTCTAATTAAAAGAATAAGAATGTGGTTTGTTCAACTGAAATTTTGAATCCGAGAGAATTACTGGGTGAATTTGTTTAATTTGAGCCACAGTATGGTACTGTATGTAGTTTTATTTTCCCCCTCCCCTTTCATTTGAAATTCCGATTAATAAGTCATATTCACAGAGGTCAGAAAAGGGAGAGAGATAAAAAAAAAAAAAAGAGAGATTATTGCTCAACATTATCAGACTGTATAGGAAGCAGATTTAACCATCTCTTTGATTATCTCCCCTGGCCAGGATGAGATATGGTCTACAGTTCATGGCTCATTCCTCATAACCAGCGAGGCAGAAATGCAATGTAATGAAAATTGATCTATAGAACATATTCGATTAGCGAAATATGAACAGAGAAATTACTTCTGAAGAAAGTGAAAATAAAGAGTGTATAACAGAACAAGCAGACAGACAGACAGACAGACACACACGCAGGCATCATTTTTTCCTCCAGAAAAGTGGGTAGGGTAAGCACTGGATGCATTCACCAACAAAAAAGTTCATTGGTTCACCTACCTCTAAATCTCACTAGATTCAACTATAGAAACAGAAAATCAAAAATGAATATTCCCAATTTATCATTGAGCTCTTTCACTAAATATCAGAAGACAACATTTTGGAAAAATGGAGAGTGGCTTCACTGCTGAAGAAGACCTTGTAGCAAAATATGTCTTCAGTTCTTTGTTTTTCCTTCTACTTCTCTCTTTGTAAGCCAAGGCACATCACTGATGCCCTCTTTCTCCCATGTTTTTTATTTGTAAAATGTGGCTAGTAGTACACTAGAATTCTCTGAGAATTAATTTAATACAGGGAGGACTTTGGCTTCCAACATCATAAAAACATGTTGTGGAAACAAATGCATTCCCTCTTATCTGAAACATGTATCTCTTACGTGGTCACTTGTACGTTCTCAGCAAACTAATGACAAATGATCTTCCCATCTGTGCAGGCTCACTCGAATAGTACGGAAGAAAAATAACTTCTGTTGTTTAGATGAGCAATGAGGGAACACGGAGCAAATCAGGGTAAGCAAACATGCCAGACTAAAGCCATGCAGTGAAATGTGATCATTTAAAACATTTATGGATTATTTTAAGAAGGGAAATCATAAACAATTGAGGCTAGTTGTAGAGAAATCACGGAGAGAGAAGGGGTCAAACGTTTAAAATTAATTTTTCACTGCAAGTAGCACAAGGCATTTCTATGCATTATTTTATAAGGAAAATATTTGTTCCCCTGGGGCTGCTAAACCATCTCCAGGGATTTTCATTTTCCATGCCCCCCCCTATTTCAGCACCTACATATGCTTACAGTTTTATGTTGTGATTTGGTATCTATGGCTATTTTTCTGACAGACTTCTAATTGAAAGCAGCATGACAAACTGCAGGAAGCCCTTATCTCCACAGACCCGCTATCGCCGCTGCGGGAACTCATCCTTGCCCGCACAGTCTGTTTTTGTGCTGTCCCGGAGCCACCGCTGTGCCCTGCGCAGGAATCCCAAATCCTCCTAAAACAGGGACTTTGCCAAGGAGCAGCCGGGGAGTCTCTGCCACCCCCACGGCCGGGTCAGCAGCACGGCCGCGCTCCTGCACCGCTGTGCCCGGGGGCATCGGCATCGCGGCTGCTCCTCTGCGCTCCTGGCACGCTGCTCGTGGCTCCGACAGCCCTGGCACTGGAGATGCTGAGCCCGAGGGACACGGGCCAGCGGGCAAAGTGGCAACGGGGAAAGCGAAGCGATGCCACCTTCACCCTTTCCCGCGACTCGCTGGAAGAGCAGGAAAGCAGCGCGCAGCAAAACGTGTTGTCGGATACTCCAGGATAGGAAGCCTCCAGATAGTGAGCAGGCGGGTACAGCTCCTGAAGGGAGCTGCTCTCGCTTCGCGCCAGGGTGAATTTGGTCCAAAGATCTCAGCCTTGGGCTGATTCTTCCCTGTGTTTTCATGTTCCTGTACAACGAAAATCAGCTAGGAGCCAAAGGACTAAAAGGTAGAGTTAGTCTCTTCATTTTCGTGTTGTGTTCCCTTCACCTCCCCCAAAGAACACGAGAGACTGTCAATTAAACACAGCAAGGTGGCTTGTCTGTAGCTGTGCCTACGGTGCTGGGATGGTCCCATGTGTTACCTTGCAGCCACTCTGAAGATACAAGGACAGACAGCCCACAATTTATGGTTTTGGGCAGTGGGGTGTCAGTTTCTCTTGCTATGCAATTTAGTGGGAGAGAGCAAAGAGCTGAAAACACTGCAGTGGAAGAAATTCAAAAACGCAAGTGTAAAACAGTACACATTTTCAGTCCCAGGATGCCGTAGGAGCATCCAAAAGCATGTTTTTTGAACCAAAGCATTTTAAACCATAGCAACTTGCATTAAGGCAACACCTGACTGTACATAGCTAATGAAATCTGGCCGACGCTTCTGCCAGCTCCCTGCCTTTGAGGTGACAGATGCTTGCTGTTTTCTGTTTCATGCGCCCGTAGGTCTTGAGCATTTCTAGAAGCCAGGGGAAGACTCTTCCCTGCCTTCAGTCATCCAAGAACCAGGCCCAGAGAGAGAGATCCTGGGGCTGATATCACCTCATGGCATTTGGCCTTTGCAAACACATGGATATCTGGCAGGTTGTAATTGCTTTTTGCTGAAGCAGCAATGACTGAAGGTATGCCAGTGTATTAATATACTGTATTATTTACAGACTTGCATGCTGGGCCAAGGTAAACGCTCAGCATCCGAGTCACCTCAGTCTGAACTTTTCTCTCTTGCTTTGAAATTTCACTTCATGTTCTCATGATATCTACTACCAGTGCTGTGTTTATTCAGTTTGCCGTGTGTCACAGATTAAACTACAGCTCTGAGTTTTCACAGTCAACACAGCCTCACTGATGAATGGGAGATTCCATGCCCAGCATTACTCATTCGCAGAAGAATGACTAGAAGAGCGCTCCAAGACCAAAGGAAGCGATGCCAGGCCTATTTCTCATTTGCTTATATTCAAAGCACTTCCATTGATTTTCTTACACTTGCAGAACTATTGTTGTCTGGGAATTTTGCATGAATTAAAAATAAAAGCAGCAGTTTCTGAAGGCAGATACTCTACGTTAGATCCTAGCACATGACCATATTTGAAGTCCTGTGACCTGCTGTGTGGAGGGCAGCTGGGCACAGTCTGGCTTTCTCATCAAAATCTCCCAAATTTACATTTGAACTGTGAATTAAAAATTGTGACTTAACCCAAATTTTCCTCCAGTCTTTGTTTAACCTGTATACCTTGCATGTATACGTATGGGGATCTTTTATATTACCCACCATTTTTTATCTGACCATCTTCTCTGATTATCCCTGCTAGATCTGTGTAGTTGTATTTATTATTACAGAATGAAGAATCACTTCTAAAAGTGTGCAAACAGAGGTCACAGCAATGATGTGTAAAAATCATGTAGATTTTGAATTTGTTTTTAAAACCTAGTTTAAGCACTATGGCATAAAGTGTAGAACAGTTGACAAAAGGAGAAGGAACAAGATTAAAAGAGGGAATGAGGAAAAGACGGATGACAGAGGCTCCTTAGATACTGCATTGCATTAATTATACTTGAATTAGATCGTAAAAAGAGAAAACAAAGTGAAATGCCACATCCCAGCAGCTGATGCACACGGAGATTTGGTGACATACCCAGAGCCACTCAGAAAACCTACAGCAAACAGGAATAATCCTTGCCTGTGAATGCCTAGACTATCCAAGCACTTTTAATTTTTGCTTGATACATCTTTTCAATCCTCGGGGGATATGACTGCGGGTCAGGACTGGCCCAGCCAGGGCTGTAGAGTCCACCAGTATGGCTGAGATCCTGAAAACTATTAAGAAGTGTAAATACCTTTGAGGATCTTGGCTAAGTTAGTTGTGGAAGGGAGAGTAATCAAAGAGCACAAGCTATGCTAAGTGTTACTATGGTAAGTATTTGAGTCTCCATGTGCTTTCAGACATTTGACAAGGCAGAGATAAATACTTATGCAGCTCCTGTGTCCTGGGCCATTCCTCCTGAGCAGTTAGGACCTGGGTACTCTGGTGACCAGCAGCAGAACCAGTAGTGCAGCTCAGGACAAGCTGGAAAAAGTCTCATCCTACACAATCCATTAGCAAAACTCATTCAATAGTGCTAAGTTTCCCCCAGGATGTTTCTCAAGGTTTTTTTTTTAATTCTTTGCTTTCACAGATACACCTTTCTTCTGCCTGTAATCTGGCACACAATTGGGGCAGAAAAGTAAATTTTTAGCTTCAAAGACTTTCCTTTCCTCGGCTATTTTTGTCACCAGTGGCTGCTGTCACCAAGTAGAAGGAATACTCCTTTGTACTGTATGACCTGGATAGATTTTTCCTTACTGTTTATATTCTAATGTAGCACTTGAAATAAAAAAAGCATTTAAAAGTTTTTTTTTTTTTAATGTAGAAAAAGGAAATGAGTTTAACAAGATATTTTAGAAGAAGATATATATTTGTCTGTCAGTTTCATGTGCCAAAAATCCCATCTTTTTTACCAAAAACTTTACATCTCCTACAAGCTCTGAATGTTATCAGACTAGAAACGTGCAATGAAACCATCCTCCCCTCCACAGACAACTTTGTTCTGGGCGTCATATGCAACAGTTAGGACTGTGTATTAAAGACTGGTACAGTAATCAGAACAAAAATGAATTTAAGCTGAAATGGATAAAAAGGAGAAGCTGAGGTTCAGTGACATAATATCTGCTCTGAAAATTTAGGGCCATGATTTTCCTTGAACTGAATATCTACAGTTAGTGGAAGTTTTGCTCCCCTGCTTCTTTACCTATGAACCAGTGTCAGTGCTGCTGGTTCACCTCTGTAGAGCACACCATGAAACAAGTACCAAGGATTAGCTCAGATATAACAATTCCTAAAGACTAATCTATACATTCATTTAAAGACATTCTAGCCTCCCCAGAGTATCCTCTGATGTGAGAAGTGCTTTTATTGGGTAACTAAACTAGTAATGAAAACAACAAGAACAACAACAACAACAAAAAAAACCACCCAGAAAAGGGAAACTCTTTCTTAGTTTATGAGTTACTAGTGTTTTATTGTATCACGTGAGTGAAAAGTTGTCAGCACTCAGGCAATATGATCTCAAAAATAAAATGAAGAAGAAACTTCTTGGTCTTGCCAAACCCACTTCTCACAAAAGGCAGGCAAGGGAGGCCAGAGGGAGCTCTTTTGAAAAATAAAAATAATAATAAAAAAAATCCCATTTTCCAAACTTTTTTCTCATAGATCTGCCTATTTTTCAACAGGAATAGATGTAGAAAGTTAATGACTACCCAGCAATAAGTAAAAGCTCTGCTCTGTTTCCCTCTCTCCTTGTTGGAAGTCCCATTTGCACACAGTTCAGATTAATGTTGGGGGTTTTCTTTGCTAATTTTCCTCCCTAGGGTGGGTAACGATTTCTCAGATCTAATACATCCTGACAGATGCAGTCATACCAGTGCTTGCACTCTGCATCTTTGTTGACCACTGGGGCCATGGTTTGGAAAGCTGATCTCTTAATCATTTTATCTGATGGATGTCGCTTACTCTAAATTGACAGTTGTTTGAGGTACTGATATCGACCTCTTCTGTTCTCACTGATGCAGGAGGCAGACTTTCTGTGGGGCTCAGTCAGCCAGAGACCAGGGTGTATGTGGCAGAGTAGCTGTTTGTTTGGCTTATACATATAAATCTGCGTTTGAATTTTGTTGATGTGTTGGGAATTGGCAGACACCAAAGCTCTGCATGGCAGCAGTCCCATGTAGTGTTATACATCACACTTGCTGTAGGACTTTGGACTTTATGAAGCACAGATCCTAGGCAAGGGTTTGCCATTTCATACTTTCAGCAGACAAGGAGCTGTGATAGATCAGAGCAGCTACCAAGCAGCAGTTAAAAGCCAACATTTTCCCAGAATCCAAGTGTTCCCTTTAAGTGAAATTATTCCTTGTAGTTAAAAACTGTATTAGTCTTTACATTTGTGTACTAATGATACTAACTACAGTTTAGAGCACATGGTAGGTGCAAGTCATCAGCTAGAAAAAGTGCCTGTGGCCTCCTGCCCTATTCCATACCATGCTCAGTTTGCAAATTGACTGTTCAAAGCTGAGGACATTTGCTGAGCAAAAGGCAGAAGGTAGAAGAAGGGGAATGACCAGAATGTGAAAGGCCCCATCAGAAACCAGCAATGCTGACATGAGGCGGGGCCAAGGGTTAGGTGATAGCTTTGAAGGCAGAGGTGTCCTGGGAGAAGACTTGCAACAGGGATGTGGTTGCTGCCTTCATTACTCCACTGCAGCACAGGCAGTCATTGAGAAAAGATCCGCTGAGAAGAAGGATCTAAAAAGACGTGTGGATATGGCAGGATTTTTATGATATATTAGTCTGAATGGCTCCAAGATGTGGAATTTTACCTGGCACAAGTAGAATTTTATACCAAATTGAAGCACTATTTAGTGCAGAAAGGATAAGAGTTTAGATCTGAGCCATAGTCTCGAGGTTAGTGATGTAGCAGGACCTGACAGGCTAAACCCAGACTGTTTTGCTGCACTGTACATTCCTTTTTTAGAGGTGTGAAAAGAGCGGAAACAGCATCTGAGAAGATGATCCAGAAATACATCATTTACATTACTGAAGCAAATTAATACCAGGAGGTATTTTTCCCTTCCAAACAGGTCTCAAGAGATTGATCTAATTAATTACTTTTGGTTGTACAAAACTGACCCATCTGCTTCCAAGTCACCCCAGCAGAGAGACGAGAGAGTGCAAAAAGGCGAAATAAATGGAGCTGCATCAAGAGAGCTAAGTTGGAGTACTCACTGAGCCTGAGATTTGGGCTGAGGGTATCTCCTAGGACCCATAATGATGGGGTGCAGGTGGTAACTAGGCTCCCTCATGAGTGCTTGGGGAAATGAAGCCTCAGAACTGGTGTAACAGCAGCTGATACAGGATCAAGGTGGGGCACAGTTCTCTCACACGATAAAAATCACTGTTCAAAGTATACAAGTGGCTAAACCATTTCTGCTGTAATTCTACAAGAAATACCAAAATTGCTATTTTGAATAGTTTAAATTGTAGGCTGGCTGAGTAAATAACTAACCCTTAAAAACAGTCGAAAGTGAATTGCTGCCCTTTTGCTTCAATGGCTTTGCCTGTTGCTCCTTATTCTGGGGAAAGAGGAACTGAGATGGTGACAAACGATTAGTAGGCATTCCCCTATGCTAAAAATGCACTGGGACCATGTGTCCCAGAGACTGTAGAGAGGATAGAAACATCAGGGTTTGGGACTGTTTGGCTAAATTCAATTTGATGAGAGACCTAAAGGCTTTTCTGCTCACCTTACCCACCAAGAGCACCAGGTCTGTGTGGGCAAAGGGAGAGGTCTTGCAGCAGGGCTGGTGCGTGCCTGGTATAGGTACCCTAATGCAGCATGGATGAATGAAAAATCTCATAATATGTGTGACAAAGAGTAAGGATGAATTTACTTAATTTTTTTAATATTACGAAAGACTACCATGACTAAATCACGAAGGGGCCATGCAAAGTGGGGCTAATCTAACTTTGTGCTGTGGTGCTGATGCCTACGAATTTTGGTATCCCTGAATACTCCATGCATTTACATCTATTACTTAACAATTTCAATACTTTTCATCATTGGTACAAAGCGTGATCTAAGTACTACTGAAATCAATTTTTTGTAGTAGAGATGTCACCTTCATCTGATTCTTTGGCTAAGCCCCAGAGAGAACAGTATGATCTATGGCTCCTGGAACTCGTAATCAAGTAATGAACAAGAAATTTCCTTAACAATACCTTTCCAGCCCATTAATCACGTTTGTTATTAATAAGCTACTTTATTGCCTTCTGGAGGTATGGGGGTCACAGTCCTTAATTCACCAACACATTTTACAGCTATTTCTAAGAAGCATCATGCAAAGGCATTGCACAAGGCAAGGGATGAGGCATATCTGTGGCAAAGCATTAAGGGAAGAGTAAACGGGATTTAGCTGTTGGAACTTTAGCTGTTGGGGTTATGAAGCATTCTGGCTTCTGAATTTACAGGCAGAGCCAGGAGGCACATGGATAATTCGGGCGTGTTCTCAGCAGAGAAGAGAACAGATATTGCTGACTGAACCAGTTTCTGGAAACTGTGAATTTGGGTTCAAGAGAGATTTATTTGGGTTTCTTTATGAGCTAAGCAAGGAGAAATGTAACAAGGGCAGATGTATAGAAGCAGTTTTGCTGAGTAAGTAAACTGCATGGCATAGCCGGCCAGGGAGTTGCACTGTGATCTTTGGCTGAGCTTTGCAAAGTGTGAGAGCAGCACATTACCTTCTGGGCAGAGGAGCCATGGCAGAAATGAAACCATTTACTTATGCATAACTTACAGTTTTACTCGCTTACTCACCTATTGGCATGTTATTCCAAAACAGTGGATAAAATAACCTTGAGAGTCCTGACGAATGGACCAACAAAATAAGCAGGTTTAGCAAGTGTCCTGCAACAGCTTCACCAGGGCTAGTATAGCTATTAACAGACAGGAATAATGCTGTCAGCATGTTACCTTGTGCCTGTTAACATCCTCCAGCACTGCCCAGACTCCTGAAATCCCCCTCTCCAGCAGCATTGTATGCATAGAACAAGACTGATCAGTTAGGCATTTGCTTAACTTGGACAGTCCCACAGGAAAACCTTTAGGACATTGCTCAAGGATGTGGTACACAGCACATGCACAGCTCCCACACCCTGCCTTCCAAGCAATTGAAAGCCAGAAAAAGGATGGATGGAAGTGTGGAGGGAGGGGACACCTGCTGTGCCTTCTTACACGAGTTCTTCAGAGGAGCAGACAGAACTGCTAGAATTAATGTATTCTGACCGTTATTCTGCAATTTGTGTTTCAGCTAAATTTCTGTCCTGTGGTAATTATAAATAGAAACCAACAGAAAAGAACATATTTGACAGCAACTTGATTTTGTTAATTAGAGTTTTCTCTTTAAAGCTGAAACAAATCTTCTGGAATGCAGAAGGCTTGTGAGTGTCCTCCATCTTCCCCCAGCCATGTGCACACATGCACATGCATCCCCTTCTCTGCCCATGTCTGATGTCTGAAGTTTTGGACTGGCTGCATGCATTCAAATGCAGTTTATTAAAAAAAATGTAATATATAATGTAATTGTAAAGGTCTCACTTTGGATCGAGTTAATGTGGAATGAGTTACTGTACTTCCTTAAACATCACGTGTGTGTTCCTTTTCCCCTTTTATCTATGCCAATGTCTCTCTGAAAATGACATTTTCTCTTACAACTGGTTTTCATCCAAATCAATTTTAAATATATAAAATAAAAATCAATCCTCCTCCTCCTCCTCCATGTTTTTTTCATACTAAAACTGTGTGCAAAATTGGACAGAGTTAGTATGTGTGTCATCAAATATATGTTAAAGGTGACCATCCCTGACAAGTATTTTAAAGAGATGATGTGGCTCTTTTTAATACTTCCTTCTGGTGCATTTTGAAAGCTCAGATACAATTACTTGAAAAAGCAAAAACTGTCTAAAATTCTTTTCCCCTGTGACTTCAGAATAGTGGTGAAGCCAGATCTGCTCTTCTATGCTTTTGCAGGTGCTGATCAGCTGGGAACCTTAACTGTCACAAGTAATAATAAGAGCTGTGGTCTAAAAGCTTACGCAGAGGCACCATAAAATGTTAATTTACCACTGCATTAAAGCAGGTATTTGAGAAAATAAACAAATGAATAGAATGTGGACAAGTTTACAGTCTCAGCCACAAGAATTTATAGGCTGCCTGGAAGCTCCTCTCCTTCTTAACTGCTTAGTCTTGAGATTCCTCCAATATTGTAATTTCTCCAACCTTCCAGACACCCAAATTTTCAAGGCTAAACAAGAGGTAACTGTCTCATATGGAAAACAAAGACAATCTTGAGGAAGAAAATCTTCAAAGCCGTAGAAGCCAAGGCCTTTGCTGAACCATAGTAAGACCAAAATGAAATGAGAAAAGCAGTTCCTCTTCTCTCTTTCAGAGGTCACAGTCCACGTCTCATGAGTCTCACTGAACTTCAGCTTTACATTAAACTGTGGGTTGGAGAAAGTAGCAGACCCTGCTGTGGGGAGGAAAGTTGTGACTCAGGATCAGGTTTCCCAGAGCCAGGGTGGAGAGTATCCTCCTGGAGAGTTCATGGGGGTGTGCTTAAGGCAGACATTTCGCCTCAAGTCAAAGACAGCAGTTGGACACAAGAACATCAAGCGTCCTGGCTGCTGGAAAGGCCAGGGTTTCTGTCCCTGGGGCATGAGGAGGTGGCTCCAACCCAAACATGGCAAACCACTGAGATGAGCCAGAACAAAACGCAGGTCACGTGGATTGACCAGGGCCTGAAGGAGGACATCATGGAGCAGAGATAGGCCTGCGTTCAGAGGCACTGGAAAAGAAAAAAGTGGTTTAGGTTAGGAGAATGAAGGAGGAGAGGATATGCAGCAACAGCATCAAAAAATATGCTTTTTGGTCATAAATTGAAAATATAAGCCAACAATGGGGTTTTAGGTATGACTTTATGCTTAATGACAGTGCACTAAATATCCCTGACATCTTAGTTAACTAGTTACCCATAAAAACTCCATGAAAAACTTCAGAATCAATCCAAAGTGATTTTTATTCTTTCCTGATCTCATTCACCACTGCCCATTCGTTCCCTTGTTTCTACCAAACACCTGGAGGGATGCAGAACAAATCAGGGAAGCAAGATTTCACACACCAAGCTGTACGGTAGCTGGGGCTGCAGGGTGGAAGGAGAGGATTGTTGGATATCATGCTGCATGCCAGTGGCTTGGCTCACATTGCACCAGGATTATTGTCTCTACACGCAGTGAAAAGGGCTGCTGAAAAGCTGAAGCGTGATGTCATGCCAAAAATCTGTGCTTGTTGTTTTTTTGTTTATCATGAAAAATGTAACACAACTCTTCCATTCCTAAAATTATTTTCCATGGGAAAGTCCTTATCTGCAATAAATAAACCCCAGCTTCTTGAGTTTACTTCACTGCATATTTGTTTTTCTCGAATTCTTCAAGTTTTACAACTTTGCTACCTAATTTCTGTTTTACTACAACAAAAAGCCAGAATACAGCTGTAAGTGGAAATAGAGCAGACTTTTTTAGAAGATAGATATGTTGATGATTACTGTAAAAAATTTAACATTCTTGTCTTCCTGCATTTTCTATAGCTATTTGAATGTGTTTTGTGTTTGCTCTCTCTGACTCCCATGTCTGGATGTTTGTACTTTTTAAAAATCAACTATTCTTTTTCCCGTTTCACATCTGTTGAATGTTATTTTTTAGATTCTCTAGAAATATAAGGAGAAGACGAAAATTTCTCCATATTCTAGGACCAAACAGACTATCATATTGGCCTTGATTCCATGCTTCCAAAACCAATAGCTTTATATTTTATGTGACTGGGTAATGGATCAGGACAATATTCTTCTATGAGGACTGGACTTGTATTAATTTATTTTTCCAAATCTTACTATGTCACATGTAAACAAGTATAAACAATGTCAGGAGAGTATAAGCAGTGTTATTTGCAACTAAAATAGAAACTTAAACCCCTAACGATAGATAAAACAAATAGTGTAAAGAAGATTTACACCTTCAATAGGTCCTTTCCCTGGTTTCCCAGACACTTGTCTGTGTTTCTATAGTTGGAAGATAGATTGGTTCTAGTAACCATGAAAGATGTACAAATGAAGTCTCAACTGTGACAGAGATTATTTCTTGCACGATTATATTGTATCACCCCTATAGAGCAGCAGATCTACATGGATTGTAGGTTTTATGAGATTTCAAACCTATGACAGGCAGCAAATACAGGAGGAAAGGCACTGAATGGAGCAAGTATGGACTGGGACTGGACAGAGTGGGTATCTTTAATTTTCACAGTGTAAGTTAATTTATGAACACCACCAACTTTCTGCTGAAAACAAGCACTTCCAGAACAAATATTTTGCAGCTTTATGGGAGAAGGAAATCACACTTACAATTGATGCTGAATTTTTAGGAATATTTAAGACCTCTTTTAGGACTGCATTGTATAAGCAAGACTTCAGCTTCAAAAACCTGTCTACTGTACAAAAAATACTTCATATTCCTGCAATTTATTTATGCTAATGTAACCAGAAACTGAATGTGGTTGTTATAAGATGGAATCTCTTTAAAAAAAAGAAAAGGATTCTGTTCTATGTCATCATTCTTGATAACAATTTCCAAATTAGATTTACATAACAATCTTTCTTTCCAGACAGCTGGTCCAACAAATCAAGCTGCGACACTTCTGGTTAAGCTTTGTTCTGCAAGCATTCTGGAACAGTAATTTAGTTGTCAGTTTTGGGGCTGCAGGAGCATAATTAGGTTTATACAGCTATGGACATGTCCACATGTCTCTGTGGGAAATTAAATGAAGGGAAGTCCTGGGTTGGGCTAAACTTGCCACAGGTCAGCTCAGAAATTCTGGAGCAAGCTTGAATAGCTCCGTAGAGAGTATAATGAAAACAGCTTTTCCTGTAGTTACAGCTATGATATTACCAAATGGTAATGAAATGTACTCATAGGCCATGAAGAATAAACATTTTCATTGCTACTGTGCCCTTCAAGAGAAGTTCTTTCTAGATCTGGGGAGCTGCACTAATGCTGCTTCAATCAGACGAGCCTGATAGGCAAGCACTTCTTGCTGACACTCCGAAGAGCTCCTGAGCATTGGCATCTCAGAGGTAAACTTGCCTGAGGCCAACTGGTTATGTCTACTGATACTTCATGTTGGCAGGTAAACATCCTTGTCCTTTTATAATTCCTTCATATGTTTTTGCTGGAGCATCTCAACTACCTGAAAGGAGGTTGTAGCCAGGTGGGCGTTGGGTTCTTCTCCCAGGAAACCAGCAGTCAGCAGTAGGACAAGAGGGCATGGCCTTAAACTGTGCCGGGGGAGGTTTAGGTTGGATATTAGGAAGAATTTTTTTACAGAGGGAGTAAAATTTTTTACAGAGACATTGGAATGGGCTGCACAGGGAGGTGGTGGATTCACTGTCCCTGACGGTTTTTAAGATGAGACTGGATGTGGCACTGAGTGCCATGGTCTGGTAACAACAGTAGTGCTGGATCAGGGGTTGGACTTGATGATCTCTGAGGTCTTTTCCAACCCAGTTGATTGTAGGATTCTATGATTCTACGAACTCTGGAGGAGGACAGACACCTGCCCATGTTTGCTGCGGTGGGATCCTGACTTGCACTGCAGCATCTGCACACTCTGAAGTTACAAAACCAAGGCCAGAGGATTTGGTGGCCACTTTGCAGTAAAATTAGAACCCTCACACTAATGGGATCTCACAAAAGCAGAACTGGTGCCTGGGTTGTGAGGCAAAGAAGGCAGCTCATGGGATGTGGATGGGTACCACCTCTGGTAGGGTATGGTAAGCATTGCCCTGGGGGTCTGGCATGAGGGTACATGCAGTGCAGCTCTTCCCTTTACCTGGCGGGGGACTGTTCATTCTCTTACCAGTGAAAATGAGAGCAGCCTGACCCATGCAAACTGGAGAGGATAGCCTCTTACTGCGTCTGACTCACCCTGTGCAATCTGAAGTGTCACTTTTTCCTCAACAAGAACAAACTGATCAGTGCAGGGGTGTGTGTGTGTCAGTGCCAGGGATTACACAGGGCTGGGCATACAAAGCTGGCTGAGGAGAGCAAGGCAAACACTTCCGCAGGCTGTGTTTCTGGGTCATCATTAGACCATGAATGTCTAAATGAGCACAACAAAGTAAGTATAGCAAACCAAAGTCGAGTCCTCTTCTCTTCTGCATCCTTAAAAGAGCTTGTTTATCTCCCTAGCTCATAACTCCTAGAAACAAGTTCCTGAATGTTAAATGTAGCTACCTAGGCAACAGGGCATGACGCAGACACTCAAAACAACTCAAGCCTTGCATTTCCCAGGTTTTTTTTTTAATGTGCTGGCCACAGAGCTTGAGTGTTAAACCCCACCCCAGCATTAGGCTTGGCTCATGGTTTCTGGACAAGGCCACCAGTTTTTCTGTCTCATCTGTTAGGTGACTAAAGACATGAACATTATTTCCATCTTGGGAAAGGTTTCAGCTGCCAGGGAAAACACCCTCTGGTTATTCATCACGTTTTATTAAAGGGCTGACCAGATGCAGTCCTGCTATCAGCTTGAGAGAGCTATTAGAGCAAATTTCTGTTGCTGTACCTCAGCTGTACCTAATGGCCCAGCCATGGCAGGGCTGAGCCCACTGTGTCCTCACGGCAGGAAAACCACCTGCCACTCGGCAGTGTTAGCTGAGCAATGAGATGTTTCACTCCCAGCACTGCAAAATGTAAGGGCAATAACAGATTGCTTCCCAAGGAAAGCAGTAGCTGGCCACTGAATAGCGACTGAACCAGTGATCTGGTTTTCATTTGGTTTTAGTCCTCCGGGTTTTCTCCTGTTGGGTTAAGTGAAGCATCCTCAGATAAACATAAAACAGTTTAATTTTTCTGCTTCCGGGCACAATCAGCCGTGGCAATCCCAACTTGCAGTCAAACCCAGTTAATTTTTCTGTTGATTATCACTTTGCCAGACAAACAATCAATACTAGAACTGTGCAGACTTTGTATAACCCCTACAAACCAAGTTTTTAATTGGTGAACAGGTGGCTGTCTGCATACATTTCTCACAATTGCGACCTTACAAAAGTGTTCTGCATTCCTCCTTTTTGCATTTATACATGAACTCAATTAATCTGTGAGAGCTTAGATCCAAAACGTGGCAGAAAATGTGTTTCTGGTGAAGTGTCCTCCAGTAACCGTATGACTCAGAGCGAGTGATGAGAGGATTCCCTGAAAGCAGCGCTCCCTCAAGTACTAATTACCATCTGCACTAGCTTAAGTGTCAGCCTTTCAGCCGAAACAAACATGGCTCAAGCCCCTCAGTCTGTGGGGGGCTGAGGGGGTCTCCGGGCAAACGAGCTGAGAGCTAGGATGCAGTTACAGGGAGCAAATGGAAAACTGGCTCTGGAGAGCACACAGTGCCGCTTAAAAGCACTAAACCACAACTTTGCTACTTTGTGGAGAGGACAACAGGGCTGCTTGTCAGAGCTGAGGTCTCTTGGGGGGAGGGGTTTCTAAGTTTAGTTGTACCTACATAATAAATATGGTGATGAAAGGTGCTTCTTACAGAGCCTGTGATCTCTCGGTTTTTCACATGAAGGCAGATGTTAAAGGAGTGCAGAGTCCTGCTAAGCACCTGATTCCTACTGATATCAGCAGTGTAGGAGCATAACTTCACTGGGCATTTAAAGTGACTGCCAGAAGCTTTAATAAACAACAAAGCAAAATTAAAAAAAAAAAAAAAAAAAAAAAAAAAAAAAAAAAAAAAAAAAAAAAAAAAAAAAAAAAAAAAAAAAAAAAAAAAAAAAAAAAAAAAAAAAAAGGAGTGCAATTGGACCCAGCACTAATGAGGGAGGGGTGCAAGAGAGAAGGTAACTCTATGGGGCAGAGGGGTACAGATATGTTTGGTGAAACCAGGGAAGGATTTTGGATTCCAAAAGAAACCTTTTGACTTGAGAAAGGGATCCTACCCAGGAGAAACTCCAGTCTGGGCCCCATGGCAGCTTTTCTGGGAAGAGGGACAGGAGAGCAGAGGTGAGAAATGTCCTTTCCAGGCGAGCAGCAGCCCCTGCTCCATGAGGCCATGCTGAACAACTTTCAGGGAGGTTTCAGGCAAATCTTATTTCACCCTGGTGTGAGACTGAAATGCCAAGAAAAATATAAAGAGAAATGCTGGTGCAGGTGAGGAGCGCCTGACATCTTGAAGTTGTACTGAGGTGCATGTGGCGGAGCGAGAAGGAGCAGGGATGGGTGCTCCGTGCTCCAGGCTGGGGTTAGGGGAGGCTTTCAGGGATCTGGCAGCTGCAGAGACCAAAGGCTGAGAAACACAGGTGCACGCAGGCATATCCCCATACTGGAAACCAGTTTTTTGGTTTTTTTGGACAGGAATGTACCAAAAGGGGCCAAAACTGAACTGAGCAGTTACAGGAAAACCAGTCAAAACACGCACTTGCAGGTGCCTCTTCTGACTGAACCTGCTGGCTGCAGGCAATGCTGGCCTCTGACAGCAGTGCCGGGCTATAGCAAGCAGGCGAGAAGTGTTAACTGGGCAGCTTTCATGCTTTTACGGCTGACAATTAGCATAACAAGCAGCAAGCCCAACACATCTGCCATCTGGCCACTGCTGAGTGTTATGTGAAAAATGTAAGTCATGAGGAAATTAATTTGCTAGTGGTAAATTGTGTTGTATTAAATAGCAAACTACATTCTGCAGCATCACACACCAATGAAAACATGCACCAGGGCCTCCTTCATTTCCTTCCAAGACACAGGAAAGCAACTACTCTTTAACATCACTTATCTCTTTAATCTTTATTATCTCTAAGCTGCAATAACCATCCTATGTTAGTTTGCATGATGTGGCTGTATGGTTCCCCTGCTGACCTGTGCACAGCCCCCAGCCTTGTTTTAGGAGGTTGCTTCCCCAAAGCAGCTTTTTTTAAGAAGCGCCAGAATGGCGGGTCCTCAGAAAGGATTGTTCCAGTCTGAGACCTGTTTCCAGGAAAATGGGAAGTCAGGTAGAGCTGCAGCCTAATTCTGCTGCTTTGCCCTTTACAGCCAAAGGTGTGTTGGTGCATTGCTGAGAGTGGGACAGCCATCCTAATTCCCAGGCAACTCAAGTGGTGGCAATCACTCAGGAAAAAGCAAAGAGGAATCCTTAATATGCAGATTATCTGGGGTATTACAAGAGATGATACTGAAGCATATGAAATTCTTCAGTGCATTTTTCTTTGTGGAACAATAGAGGAGACTTCTCTTTCTACCCCACATAACCTATTTCTGTGATGAACTCAGCTTCATATTCCTGCATTACTCTCTGACAAAGTTTCGTCCAGAATTAAGGGCTGCTTGCATGGGAATACGCAGCTGCTGAACAAGAGGCCTCCCAGGCGAATTTTGGAGGAGCGATCATAGAATTGTGTGCAGCTGAATGAAATTCCCAGGTGCTTTTAGAAAGTTCCAGATGCTTTTAATCCCCTAGTTCAGTGCTGATGTAGCCAATGTACCAACTTAGACCACTTACTTATTTATTTTAAATTTTACTGGTTTTATTTTAGTACTTTTATTTTATTTCCTCTTGCAAATGAAACAATTTATTTCTTCCCATATAAGTCTGTTTTCCTTGTGGGGAGCAGAAAGCAGCTAGAGTAACCAAGAGGGAAAGAGGAAAACAGACTTTGTAAATTAATTTTCACTGGCTTCTTTGTTCCCCAAGGGCCACAGACTTGATTGTGGGTTAGGAAGGAATACAGCAATTTGGGATTATGCATGGATAAAACAGAGCTATTCTCATGAGCTGATGATATGTCATCATACATTACAATCCTGCGGATATGAATTTGGACTGGGATTGTGGAGGCAAAGTTCAGCCGATCTGGCAAATAATTTACAGTGTAAAACGATCCTCTTTATTGAAGAACATCACCATGTAGACAGGGGAATTAGGGCAAATAAACCCTGGTGATTTATAGGTTACCACAGCAGTCAACACTGAAGGAGGCAGAGGACGTGGCTTTATCAGCTTCCCAAGACCCTGGGACATCTGGTAAGTAGATAGAGAATATTTTTGGTGTGCTGCTACTGCTTTCCTTCTAACAGATATCACCCTGGTGTAACTAACTGGCCAGCTAACAATGCTGTGTGCACAGCTGTGGACACTTTGGCTCCATTGAGCTGCCAGTGGCATGCTCTGCCATGGCGATGGCAGAGCTGGGAAGGGCTCCCACCACGGGCCAGCAGCACAGCCAGGCAGTGCCTTCAGACACTGCTGTGTCCTGATGAAGTACCTCCAACCACTGCATCAGGACACAAACCTGTTGCTTTAAGCAGGAGCTCTTGCCTTGCAACTCCGTGCTCTTTTAGGTTAGCAACCAGTTGTAATTACCAACAACTGATAGAGAAAGATATCTTCTAAGTGTATTTGGAAAAACAAAGACTTTATGTCCTTCTGCAATAAAACATGTGACTGTGTATGGTAAAGCCATTCAAATGTGCCTGTTCCAAGGTATTGCTCCTTTTAAGGCCAGAGAAACACAGTAGGTAAGAAAAAATTACACATCTGCAGGTAGTACAGGTTCCTTAGGACCAGGGTTCCCCCTCGTAGGTCTGTACCAGGCACCTTGTCAGGCCCTGGTGTCTCTGCTTATGGTCATTTTCATTGCTGTGAAGTGGATACGGGGGCAGGTGTTTTGCAAACAGGGGGAACTGCATTTTCAAGATGTGAAACTGCTGAAGATACAGAAAATTTAGAAAGGAAGAAAGAAGAAGCTGCTTGGGCCACTGAAAGCAGGCACTGCTCCATACCATGTTCAAAGCACTTCTGAAGGAGGTAGCAGGAGTTATCTTGTGAACAGGAGACAGTGTGGATGGAGCAAAGACTACTTGCTGCACCACAGGGACGGAGCTTCCTTCCCTGCTGAAAGAAAACGCTGCTCAGGCTACATGGAATAGGACATCCAAAACCAAAATAAGCCACAAACACGATGCTCTGTAAATTCCTTTTAAAAATCTTTTTAATGAAGAAATAATTCCATTCCAAAATATAGACACACAATTAAATAGTTTAATCACTTCAAAATATAACATGTCCCCAGTAGGTTCCAACACACACACACAAAACAATACTTAACAGCAATACAAAAACCCCATACAATAGCAGTTCTGTTACAATACCAATGAATATCGTGACATCTTTAGTGTCTCTATATCTCTCTCAAGTGGTGTCAAGTACAGTAGTTTTAAAAATGTCTTACAGTTAGTAGCCTCAAGATGTAACTCCTCATACTTTTTTTTTTTTTCTTTTTTTGGTTCAAAGGTAAAAATGCCCTTTTGTCTTCAGGACACAGTGGAGTGCTTGTTGTTCACAGCTCCGTCTGCTGAATTGAACCAACGTGATTACAGCAACCCGAGGTTGCAATATTTACAAGGTCTATCTACAGTAATTGCCAAGAACCAATAAGGATGGGAGAAGATGACGACTGAAAGTAAAGGTGGACACACTTATGATAAATTATGATGCAACAATTTGGCTCATGCATATAAGAAAATACATATTATTTCACAACAAAGGCCACACACCTTTTTTATGCAGTTTAGTTAACATTACTACTTACAGACAACCCATTCTCCACCTTCGCTTTGGACATTCAAGGACCCTATACATCTTCACATCCCTGTCTCCTGATTCCAAACCACTGGTTTTCCTCCAGTGACAGTAAAACCACCCGGAGTTTTGACTGCTGTGGTGGGCCATTGGTAGTTAAGAAAAGGGCCATGCCAGGGACCTCTTCTGTAACTGTTTTAATGACCGCAAACCACAACCAAAATAATATTCAACAAACAGACAAAAGACCAGCTGGGTGAAAATGCAGCCAGCTTAACAGTTGGAAAATGCTTAAAATAGACATTTGGAGAGCTAAGTAAGAGGTGCTTCATCTCAGAGCTCCAGGGCATAAGGGACCCAGCTCTTAGGGATCACCTTGTTGACACCAACCTAAAAGAAAGGTGCTTGATTAGTCAACTTTAGTCGTTACTCCTAGTTCAGAAGCTCTTGCAATGGATTTAGTTTACTGCATCTATTTTAAGCATAATGATAATGAGCACGCAGACATTAAGATGATGAGAGGGATCTCTTACTCTGGGTACAGTTAAACATGACATGGGTAGAATTAATCAGCCATTGCACATAGCTGTGTTCTAGCTTGTCTTCTTCCTGTTCAGAAAATGCTTGCCTGGAATCCTGAGCTGACAGCAATGTCTACAGGTTCACTGGAGAAGCTTAAAACATGGAGTGCTAGGCACTAGTGGAGGCTAACCCATTCCTGAGAGGAGGTTGGAGGAGGAGGCAGTGGAGGATATGGTGCCTGCCTTGCCAGGATGGCACATACCCCAGGAGCAAAGACCAGTGATTGCAAAAATGAAAAGCTTACATGAAGACATCTGGAACCCTTAGTATGCATTTGGATGCCTGAGACCAAGCCCAGATATGCAAGGAGATGTGGACAAGAGATCTGCATACGCAATAAAACGATATGGAAGTGAAAAACGGCAGAAGCTCTTCCATACAGATACTCATTCTCTAACACATAGTGCCCAGGGAAACAGCCATGAGCCTGGAGAGTGCATGCAAACAAGTGGACTTACTGGGTCGAGCTACAATCTCAGGTAAATACGGCAGCACACATCCACATCACCATGAAAGCAAGGACAGACAAGCCATGTTCACCTGCTTTAGATGGGTATCTCATCACTTGCTGTAGGCAAACTGTGCTGGTGTGAAATATCTGTATGAAACACCACTGTTTTTAGGGCTGTTAGACAGTGCCACTTCAGATCAGCCAGGTACTGGAAGCCTAATGTTGTATTAGGGCAGTAAAATTACCTTGGCACAGAGGTGGTCCTGAGCTCATACACTGCGCAGCTCAGGAGGGCTGGGCAGCCAGCATGGAACATCTCCTGGTGTCCCTGGTCGCTGCTACTCCAGCTCTTGAGGGCCTGGCTCTGGTTTCTCTGCAGGGCAGTGCTATGTGCCATATGGGTGTCGCCTTTATTTCCAAGCAGTGTGCTCTGGGGAGCACGTTACAGCTGATTTGTGTCAATCCCTGCTCAGGGTATCTGTAGGTTTGTAGTCACAGCAGAGCAAACACTTCTTAGCCAGCAGTCTCACTGTCTAACCCGCAATGGCCAGGTCAGTCTCCTTTCTCCTGAAATGCCTTGATACTGAAAAAAAATACTAAACAAGACCAATCTCCAATTCTGTAACTGTATGGCTGTCCTTTTGAAAAAATCCACCGCTCTTCTTGTGCTTTTCACTGATCGCTATTTCTCCGTCCAGCTCTGAAGGAGTTCTCACTACACATTTCCAAGAGAGCATGCAGAACATCTGGTGGCTGGCTAAGGCAGTACACATTCGGAAATCAAAAGAGAACAGTTGCAAGCGCACTTTAAGCCTGTACATTTAAAGCTGAAGGCCTCGAAAATAACATAATGAAGGGGGGCAGGGAGGAGAGGAGGGGCAGAGAGATGGAAAGAGCCGGTTTGTTGAACACATGCCTACTAAAGCTAAAACATCAATGAAACAATACCATGGAGGATTATACGTAACATCAGTCAGTTCAGGGATCTTATGGCACCTGTGGTTTATAAACAGCTTTAGCAACGAGTATTTCAAAACATAGTTCACAGTTTTAAGAAGATCTGTGCTGATTTAAAAACTAGATTCTATATCATTTGAATGTCACCTTTTGTATATGATATCTATTTGGAAAAAAAATATTTACACTAACTTCTATGGCTGATTTGTTAGATTATTTTGAAAGAAACATTCCTAAGTTACATGTTAGCCCTAAATTAGAGAAGTTTAATATTTATTATTATTAATTATATTATTATAATTATTATTTTAGTACATTTTGTATAAGCCTTAATTTAAAGACTTGCAAACAAATTGCAAAAGATAGTCTGGTACTTTGTTTTTTTGGGCTACTAGATATATACACTCAGGAGTATTATTATTCAGTGTTAAATGCATAATTGTCGCTTTTTATTTCATCTGTGGAAAAAAATGTACAGTGTATAGTAAACCAATCTACTAAAATCTCAAAGTATTCAGAAATCAAATTTCTATCTATAAACAGTATTGTCATTGTAAACTGAACAGATTCAATATCATGTGCAAAGGGTTCACGTGAGTTATTAATACCACTGTCCTGTGTAACAGCAGTACGTACGTCAGTCTGTTTGCTTCACCAGTAATGAGCCATGTTACAGAAGATGTAGCTAATATAAGTTAGCTTTAAACAAAAGCCTTGTTGTCAAAAACACACATCTACAAACTACAACTCTTAGAACAAAAGTACTGTGCTACAGTCCTCAGAACTTAGTTATGTGATTTTTTTGTCAAGAGACGCTGCACCTCTTGGTTCCATTCTTCTGTGAAGTTTGCAGCTGAGTTTTCTTCGTCGTCTGTCCGAAAGCAGCTCTCCTCATCATCAGTTCTTACGTAGCTTTCATTGTCTGTCTGACTGCAGCTTCCCTGTTGAGAAATGTTAAGGGAAGGTTTTTAAAGAGTGCTGGTTTAAGATGCTGCACCCAAACAGGCAGAGCAAGTAAAGCCTCTGAGTGCTGCTTTACTGAGAGAGAAAGGGAGGAGCTGGCCAGTTCCTGTGGTTACCCCTTAAGGAGTTAAGGAAGGGAAAAAGCCATCCTACCTAGGTGAGCCTAGGTGTTTGAGCTGTGAACAGGAACTTACAGGGTATGTGGGAAGTCGGAAACTTTCCTTGCTGGGGGCAAGGAGACTGTTACCTGGTGTGCTAAGGGATCCCTGAGGTAACTCAGTCTGCACTGACACAGACTTGAAGTGTTCCCATTTTCCCTTCCATTATACCCTTCCAGGTTGCCATATATATTGCCTGCTGGCAGCAAACCCATGGATTATTCCCCTTGAGCACAGTGTTCAGCCACCCGATTAACAGTCCCTCACCACCACGAGCATCCCCTCACATATTAATGTCTTGTCCTGTTTATGTTTTACTCTGTCTAAAGAAACCTGTAGTTACTTAAAAGGATGATCTATGATAGCTCATAAACAGCCCAGTCCACTGGTGCACCAGTTTCTCCTGGTGCTCCTCCATATCCTGAAGCATCAGTGAGCATCTTAAATTCCTACAGAGGAGTCATCAAAGTGTTAGCTGGTAATGGAAAATTCATGATAGATTACTTCTGCTCTTCCTCAGAACTATGTCAGGATCTACAGTCAGGTAATACTGCAAACTTCTGTTTTTGGCACATTTATTGTAAGGACACTGTTTACACACCTGACTCTTCCAAAGTTAAGGAGCTCATCTCTTTTTCTCTTGAACTACCTCAGAGAGAAAACCAATCTGCATTGCATGAAATGTGATAATAACAGCATAATACCACACCCTACTGACATGAATTCTTTTCTACTCATTTCAGGCATAAAGCTGGTCTACAAGATGGGAAATGAAATGCAAATTACTTCAGCAAAAATAGTTAAATCAAATCTGATGAATAAGAAAGGTCAGGTGCTTGCTGCTTTTCCTTCATGACATAATTCGATTATATTAATTATTCAACCACAAAAAATTCCATCCGATTCCCTAATACCTAAGCAGGCCAGATGGTATGATGATCTTAATTTAGTGTCTCCTTGTGTCAAGCAGTTACAAAAGACAGGCATTAACATTTTGTTGATAAAAGGAAAGGAAACTTGCACTGCAAGTCTAATGAGAGTTTCATAAAAAATGTCTGAGGTACATTTTAAATTATATGTTTTAAAAATCAGACACGCATCTGCACTGCTTAAGTCTGCAAACTTACTTGGAAATTTTAGTAAAGGAACATTTTGCTCTTCACAATTCGGCCAAAAAATGAAAATGAAAGGCCTGGAAGAGGTCAGTTCAAAGCTTCCTGAGACTGATTTTTACTGAATCAGTTTCAGGGTTATGTAAATCATAGAACCATTTACGTTGGAAAAGACCTCTAAGATCATTGAGTCCAACCGTTAACCTAGGTGTCCCATGGCCACCACTAAACCCTGTCCCCAAGTGCCACATCCACCTGACTTTTAAATACCTCCAAGGATAGTGACTCAGGAACTACTTCCCTGAGCAGCCTGTTTCAGTGTTCGACAACTCTGTCAGTGACAAAATTTTTCCTAATATCCAAAAATATAGGAACATCTCATATTTCTTGACAGTATCATTATAAACCACAAGAGTAAAATAAGAGGAGCTTGTGAAATACGGGATGCATTACGATGCATTGACAGTAATGCTAAGTATTTGGGTTTGCTTCAAATTTTCTGGATAAATTACTTCTCCTTGGTGGAGTGTGGGAAGGGTTATTCTAAATTCTCTCAAGGCTTTCTCTATTCCACAGCCAGCACTGGGATAGAGAGATTTTCATACAAGCAATAATGAGTACTATTGAACCTCAGAGCTTTAAATTCATTGCAACATTTTATAAGTGTCAAAATTAATTCCAAGTCAAGACTCATAGGATTTGTCATGGTATAAAATTGTTTCTTGACCTTTTCTGTAACTGAATCCACAGGTTCTTTTCTGTTACTTATCATTCAGTGATTTTTCAAAAAACACCCCTATCACTTGTGTAATTTTAGAACTGAATTCACTGAACTAGAGCTGTTTCTTCCTGTTAACTTGGTCACAGTTCTTTTACAGCCTTTTTTACACCTACATGCTAAGAAGAGGAGGACTTAAGGAGAAAAATAAAGAGGAAAACCAAAACATAACTGAGTCGATGCAGTAGACATTTTTGAAAATTACTGTGCTGCCAGCCTCCTGTTATTTTCAAATGGAATGGTCCCGATAATGCTGTTTTTTATGTATTTGTTCAGGAAAAAAAACCAAAAAAAAAAGATGCTGAATCATTTAGTTGTGCTAGTAGAGTATGACTTCTATGTATTTAAGCAGTTCATCTACAGCCTGTATCCTTCTTCTTCACTGCTACATCACTGGCTTAGGAGGAAGAGGCTGAAGAAACTGGGCTTGGGGCAGAAATGTCAAGATAGGATCAGTTAACAGCTATTTGAGGGGTATTTACAGGGATAACAAAGCAAAAACCTCGTTGGGAGTGGTGAAGTACAGAAAAAAGACAAAGGCATTTTGGGAGGTTCATCTTGGACATGAGGACAAAATAAAAGCTAAGAGAAGGGTGACGCTGTCCAGGGAGGTGGTGAAATTTCTATCTGTGTAAGTTTTAATCTTTGCTCGAGAAAGCCATGGCTGACATGGTTTTATGTTGGAGTTAGACCTGCATCAGGTGGGAGACTGGACCAAATTGGCTTCTGAAGGTCCAATCAACCAACACACTCAACCATCACTCCTCTGTGATCTCCTGACCTCCTGGCATGAAGTCTGTGCAAGGAATGAACCGTAATGTGTGAGCTGCTCTGAGTAGTAGCATTTAGGGTCCTAGAGCTGAAGAGAGGCCAGGGCACAGCTGGGAAATGTGGCCTCAGGCTGTGGACACAGCAAATATGGCACCCACATGTCCATCAGCTGAGGGCTAGTAACCTGACTTGGACTCTGGTCTGATCCTGTGTCCCATCTTTCCCAAACAGTAAATGGTGAAGTCCCCATTGCAAAGGACTGAAAATGTCAACAGTCAGTGAACTGCATGCTAGATTTAAAATCTTTCCTTCCCAGAAAAAAACATGGATGCAGGGCAACTGTGTCTTTACAGCACTTCACACAATTCATCTGTGCCCTTTGGCTTAGCCAACACCAAGCCCTTCTCACAGTGGCACACTGGGTGGACTGGACTGACCACAACATCTCTCTACCAGCAGAGATACTCCTAATCTCTGCTGCTAAACACGGAAACAGAGTTTGGGAAAAAAAAAAAAAAAAAAAAAAAAAAAAAAAAAAAAAAAAAAAAAAAAAAAAAAAAAAAAAAAAAAAAAAAAAAAAAAGCAAGAGATGAGAAAAATATGGAAGGGTTACTCAGTAAGATTTCTGTCTTGGAAAAACAGTCAAGTTGAATATATAGCATTTTTTTAAGAATGCATTAATGTAAAAAAAAAAATTGAGAGGATTTGTGGGTTTTGTGCTTGAAAAAAATTCCACCTGTTTCAATACAAACCATTGAGGCACTTTTGCAGTGAAAAATGTCATCCACAGACAACCAAAGCCCCAGATCTCACAAAAGTTTACATTATAAGGTTTGAGTCAGTGAGAGGGTTTGAAGTGGGAATGGATCTGAGTCTTTAACTGAAATTATTACATGTTTTGATCCAGAGAGGGAAAATCACTGTTAAAAAACTGAGAACAAAACCTCTAACAAAGACTCCTCCCTGTATTCCCTCTCAGTGGATGCTTCAGGTCTGATTTGTATTAGCTTTTCACACCTTCTCTTCTGCTATAATAATGCATATAAATGAATTAGGCATGACCAACTCAAATGTGTGCCAGCATTAAGAAAGAAGAGCTTTAGAAAATCTAGGGAACTGTAGGTCTTGTGGGAACATGTCCGCTGCACAAGTTGACAGCAATTAATTGAAAATGACAACTTTTCAACCAGTTTCTGAAATGGAGGTTTTCTGCTCCCATTGGCTATCCTTGGCAAAAAAACCAACTGCTATCACGGGGATAGAGACAAAATAACATCAAAGTTGCAGGTTCACCTGACGTTAAGATCTGACTAGTGCCTGCTAAAAACAAGCTCAAATTCACTCTGTTCCTTTACTAAAAATAAAACAAGTACATTTAACATAAAAAGTAAACTGAAAACACGATTAAATTATGTTTTATATATTATTGGAATCACTTCCTGTCTTGGGAATTTGTTATATTAGCTGTTATTTCAAAATCAATTCCAGAAAACTGTATGTAGCACTTTTAAAAATGCAAATAGATTGCAAAAAGCCCTAATCAAATGACACCAACCCCAGATGAATGAAATAAGGAAATGAACAAAACTCTGTGGCTGGCCATATCACTCGTATGCAGTTACAATAAACTGATCTCATTTCCCTCTTCTTTTTTTTTTTCTTTTTTTTTCTTTTTTTTTCTTTTTTTTTTTCTTTTTTTAAATAAGCACAAATGTAATACTGCTGTGAGATAGGAAAGTCTATTGGTTTTCTACCTCTTATGGCCATCTAGGGTCATATGGACTGTATTTGTAACATTACTGGCTGAATTACAGCTTAGAAAAAAAACTCTTCATGCAGTTTCTAAGCTTCAAGCAGGAACCCCATGTAAACAGCAAAAGCACTTTAGGTACCATGACTGGTATGAACTATTTTTGAAATTACTTTTCCAATGCCATGAAATGTAAGTACCAAATAAAACACACAAGATATGACAGACTTCCATATTCCCAACAGAGTGAATCTTGAGAAGACTAAGGCACACTACATGTAGATATATGTATCATAATGTACCATAATACAGTTTGTTGGGTGTAGGTGAAATGCCAAATCCACCAGATTTGGATTTTAATTTCTGTACGGTTGGGCTTTTTACAGCTGGTGGGAATATTACAGTCTTTGCTACTGGTTAAAGGGCTTCCCTGGGAGCCAAAAAGAATTTCACTATGAAACTCTTCTTTCTTTTTGACAGCATTTCAAAATGCTTCAAAAAGCATTCAGGAGATGAGATAGAAGTCTCAGATCTCTGCTAATTTGAGACAGGATACATATTTTCAAGAGAGCCAGGCTCTACAGCAGTATGTGTTTCCTCACATCACTACGTTAACATTGCTTCCTAACAAAAAACAAAACCTTAAATGGAATTGCCTGAGTTTTATAATTCTAATGAAAAGGATTTTTTTCAAGTTATTATTGCAAACTGTAATTAAATTCAGTTATATATAACATTTCCACTATATACATTAATATGCACACATTGTTGTTGAAAGATCTATTTTCTTTTTCCTGTGACCGCATCTACAACTGACAACTGCAACAAAACAGAATAAAAAAACTTATTTTGCTGGCTGTCAGTGTTTAGGAAACTCTACACGGCTCATGTTTTTAACAAGGCTACTGAGAAAATGAATGTAACCTGAGGGGCAAAGTAGGAAAATTTTTATGAGCAGTTATTTGGTGTTTATAGTACTCTGGGTATTGCAGTTTATTTGCTTTTCACATCCATTTATTCTGCTTTAGCTTCAAGAGACACTGCTTTGGAAATACCTACTAGCAGCTACTTTCACAAGGAACACACTTTAACAGCCAAATTTTACTGTGAGCAGAAGCTGCAAACCCCTTGAATCAGGGTCAAGTTTTGCCATCAAAATTGTCTTATAAATAAGGAGGTCTAGCATAAAACATGGCATACGAAATGTAACAATATGAATTCCTGCTAGAGCTGGCACAGGCTAGTTCACTGGTCTTGATTATTGGAGCAGGGGATTATCTGAACGTGACCCTGGCTCCCAAGTTGTAGAGTCCATTTGATCACTGACCTCTGTTTGCCTTAAGTTCTGGCTTTGAGGAAGAGGTTCAGTTTGCAGACCAGACTCAGACCCCTGTTCTGACTTCTCCTCCCTTTCTGGCCCTGTTACCCCATGGTTCAGCGTCTCAGTAGGATGGGTAGCACTGTCTCACTGCCATCTCCACAGCAGGGCACTCTCCTAGGAAGCCAGCAATGCAGAGCCCACAGCTTCAGATGAGGCAAAAAGGAAATGTGTGGCCTCCCATTTCCTGGGCAAGTGTTCAGAATAACAGGCTACTTCACAAAAATAGACGCTGTCTGTCTTCCTGAAGAAAAACACAATTACTGAACTTGGCATTAATCTCAGTGCTGCAACTGTGAGGTTGGCATGTGTAAGGAACGTGACCTGAATACAGGACAGCGGGGAATTTATAGATCTTCTTACCATGTCTGAATTGCCAGACTCTGGCTAGTAGCTGAGTGCCTAGCACTTTGGATTGGGGCATTTTAAACTTCCACAACACATCTGAAGACACCTCTGTGGTTAAGCAGCTGGTGGATTGTTTTCTTATTAATATTTGCCTAACTTCTGTTTCACACACTAGATTAGATGTTCTGATCTCATCAGAAATTATTTACTTCAGTTATCCTAGCACTGACTAAAGCATTGAAAGGAATTAAACTCAGGTCTCCTGAAATGTAATCTGATTTCTTATCTTCTTGATAAGGTGTCTCTGTACTGGCTAATATATATTTTGTCATTCCCAGGGATGAAAAGCCCAGGTTCTCACTCTGATGGTCAACAAAGGAAAAAGATAAGAAGGGTGGTAGCTTAATGGAAATCCTCAGGACTAGGAGCACATTTCAGTAAATTAGAACTGCTTTAGAGAGATTCCTAGGCATCCCAACACAGGTTAAAAGAAGAAAGAAACAGCATCCTCACATACATTCAGACAGCTCAAGGTGCATGGCAACTGAAACACACGTTATGAGGATTAACTCCAAACAGTCTTCTAAATTATAATAATACTTACTTGAGAGGAGAGAGAAGGATATTGCACTCAACTTTGCAAACTGACCTGTAGATAACAAAGGATAGAAAACAAGAAGATGACAAATTAAGCCCGTGAGCAGCCAGGCAGTGTATTATTCTGAAGAAAGCCATGCACAAGCCTAGAAATAAAGGGAGCAATTAGGGACCCAGAAAATAAAACCAATGAAAACTGTCTTACACAACACACCCAGCAAAAGACTGTAACAAGAACACAACTGGAAGCAGATGTGGGAGGATAAGCACTGTTAGCATTTACACTTGTGCATTAATATGTATTTTTTTTTTTCTGATATGGATACTTGTTGTTTATAACATGCTTCAAAAAAAAACGAGAGAAAGAAGCCTCCTTTGAGGTTCCCTTTCCCTCATTTCCCCGTGTATCTTGGTTTTTTTTGCTCATACTTTAATATTAATTTAGAGTTTAGCATGAAAATCTTGCTTGGAAACAAGGTGACACGAAATAACAAGAGTGGGTTTGGACCAAGCATTTTCCATGCTACACGAAATCTACATGTTTCTCTAAATGTGCAGCTTTGACACAAAGTGAGACATTTAATAACATAAAAAAGGTTACCAGATTGTTACTGAAGTTACCATTCTGTAACCTTAGTGTGGGTTCCTCCCCGCAGTTTTCAGCTGATAATTGCATTACGATAGCTACAGCTTCCAGCTTTTTTTCACAATCCAGATGAATGCAGTGTACATGTGAGTACAGACAGTAAAATAGCTTGTAATGAATTCCAGTGGTTTGATGCAAATGAGAATAGCTGACCTGGCCACTGTTCAACAGGATACCCTAAACAGAAATTTCCCAATTTTCCTTTGTTTTTGCAAGTAGGAAGTTGTGTCTTTATAGAATACTCAGTGGTATTAGTAGCAAAAGGAACAGAATAGCAAAACACCACAAATAAACAGCAAATTGCAGAAAACAAACTACTGCCAAAGCACAGGATCAATACATGACACTGTCAAACCAACTCCTAATTATCTTAGTAGTCCCTACTAACTTATTACCTTTTCTTGCTTCCTTTAGACCCGTTCTGTAATTGAAATGGCATCAGCCATAGTGGGAAGGACTTCTCATGCTTTGGGTCTGTGGTTATCAACTAAAAATAGATTCCACTTACAAGTCACTACTGTCAAATCATTGCCTGATAGGAGCTGACAATCTCACAGACAGTAAAGTACATGATGAAATTTCTTTTGGAAAAATGCTGTTAAACAGAACTTGTCTAGAATGAGAACTTTCTGTTCCTTCAGTAAATATATTTTTGAAATAAATAAAAGCCTTTTTTTTTTTCCTCCATTGTTCCCCTGGTGGAAACAAATAATGTAGAACAGTGGGGAATAAACTTCACCTTGGCTGACCTAAATTCAGAAGGAGTTTTATTCTGACATTGATAAGGAGAAGATTTCCTCTCCTTCTTCTGGGAATGTTGGTGGAGGACAGCAGAAGAGCTCTGTTTTGACTGAAGCAAGAGTAACACCCAGTGGCATTGACCGACATGTATAACTTCTACCGCCCTTATTTGCACTGCACACGCATACTGACATTTATGCATGTACAAAATCCCCTTGTAACTTGTGAAACTCATGGAACAGTGTTGCCAACAGTATTGCACTTCCACACTGTAA
This sequence comes from Empidonax traillii, assembly GCF_003031625.1. Taxonomy (NCBI): domain Eukaryota; kingdom Metazoa; phylum Chordata; class Aves; order Passeriformes; family Tyrannidae; genus Empidonax; species Empidonax traillii. The sequence goes on from NW_020955474.1 coordinate 1,197,527, forward strand.
CCGAAATACAGACAAACTGGCCTATTATTCTTCTTGAAGAAAACGGATTTTTTACTAGCAAGAATAACATCTATTATTTGATGCCTGACAGCTCTGGCTATTGAGGCACCCCTTCTTTATAACTGACAATTACTTTTCTTTTTATCAGCAGTACCTGCACATCCTGTTCAGAAGTTTAAAGGCTGTGATTTTTGCCATTTCCTATCTTGGATAAAAAATTCTGATAACCCCCCATGTCACCCACTGATACCTTTGTAGATAGTCTGTAACAATTCTGCTCCTTTCATGGTGCCATTAAAGACCTTTGCAATGAAATGATTTTTGGCAAGCTATCGTGGGCATGGAGCAGGTCTGCATTAACAAGAACAACAAGATGCTCACATCAACCTCAAGACTACCTGCAATTTTGATAAGACTCGAACTTCTACAAGACTAACACATCCTAGCAGCTTTACAGAAAAGAAGTCCAAGAGAGCAGTCAATCTTCATTCCATCACAAGCCTGTCAGTCTCAGATTACTGTATCCAAAGTGA